>NC_133329.1:301873711-302173711 GCF_042186555.1 Aquarana catesbeiana | reverse complement strand
GAAATCTGAGCTTCCGAGTATTCACGACAGTCCTTAATTAGGCTCATCGCTGCTTCAACACCGGCTGCATGTGGAATTGATGTATATAAACTCGTTACATCCCAAGTGACAAGAATAAATTCATCTTGAATTTGCGGTAAGTCCCTGATTTTAGACAGAAAGTCACCAGAGTCCTTGATGTAGGATGGGGTAGTTCTCACCAAAGGTGATAACACTCTGTCCAATAATTTAGCCGTGGGTACAAAGATCGAATCTCTCCCCGATACAATTGGGCGTCCTGGTGGGGAATGTTTGTCCTTATGGATCTTGGGGAGTACGTACAAAACAGGAATACAGTATGTGTTGGTAACAAAAATTCATACATGTCATGTGAAATTAACCCTTCTTTAAACGCTGGTTTAACAATACTCTCCAAGATTTTTCTAATTCTCCAATAACAAAATAAACAGAGTAAATAAATAGAAAACTTCCATATACCGAAGCAGGGCTGCTGACAGAAATTGTAGTGCCCCGTACAGTCTACCTGACAGCCCCCCCCCCCCCCCAGAAAATATTAAAGCTATATTTCGCTAAAAATTCAATAAAACTATTAGCAGATACACATACAACATAACTCACACAATTTCTGCTAAATCTAAAAAAAAGTTAATAAATAAAAATGAAGAGGAGATTAAAAAATATACAGGTTCTGGGATTAGAGAGACAGAGAGACAGAGAGAGAGAGAAACAAAGTTAGGCACCATGCACACTGGGTTAAAAAACTCCAGTTCACTTGGCAGAAAAAAATGCTTATATAGACTTAAGACGAGTTTAGGAGAGTTTTATGTTTTTTCTGCCAGTAAGCTCCAAACAGAAACGCAAACCAGAAGGGTTTTTTTCCTGCCTCTAAATGTTGAGCTCAAAATATGCCGGTAATTGTCCTAATATGCATGGAGACATAGGATAACATTGAGCTGCTTCTAAAGACAGAATACAGATCTCCTGTAGTCTGTAGCAGTGATTTTTAAGCCAGTATGCATGAAGCCTTACAGAGATAAACTAGCTGAGCTAACATTAGAGCCAGTCTGAGAGGGAGGGGTCATGCACAAGGAGGGGGATTACCGAGGGACGACTGTCTCTTTCTCAGCAGACAAAAGCTGACAGCAGGGAGAGGGGGGAGACCAGCTTTCAGCTGCTGGAAAAAGAGAAACATAATTGTCATCCATCACTAATCCCCCTCCCTGTTTGGGTCCCCCTGTGTGCTCAGGCCCCCTACAAGAGGACCGGTGGTCCCTCCCTATCAGCGGCCCTGTACAGAAGCCTATACCCACAGTTGATCCAAAGCAAGGCAAAAAAAACTCTATAAAACATGGTCCAATTTGGTCCAGTTGGGGAAAACAATTGTGTCAGGTACTCACCAAGGCCGAGATGCTGAAGCGTCTCCCCTTGCAGCTAAGTGCGCTATACACCTGGAGGTGGCACAGAGGGTATCGGGTTGCAGGTTGAACAAGGACACTGGTCAACAGAGAATCCTGGCTAAGGTTCCAACACCTTGATCTGGAACAGGTAACTGGAACAGGGTCTGATGAGGAGGCCGAGGGTCAAACGCAGTGATCCAGTAAAGAAGGTGTCCGTTAAGCAAGCTGGGGTCATGCACAGTAATCAAGCAATAGAGAAGTCCTTTAAACAAGCCGAGGGTCAAACACAGTGATCAGGCAGAAGCAAAGTCCTTAGAGTAGCCGGGGGTCAAACACAGAGATCAGGCAGGAAGAGAAGTCTGTTGGGCAAGCCGAAGTCAAGTGCAGGAGAGGTTCAGAGGTGGTCAAGATGATCCGGGTCACAGCAGGCAGGTACAAGTAACAGAACTTGGGAACAGGAACACTGGAGCTGAAGAGACAAACCAGCAATAAGGCAAGGGGCAGAGCTGCCTTTTATAGGCGATCTCACATTGTGCTAGCTATGGCGCGCACGTGCCCATGAAGATGCGCCACGGCGCGCACCCGTGTACGCCGGCCCGTCAGATCGCGCACCCATATGCGCCACTGCGCCGCTCTACCACGCAGGCGCACAGGAAAGTGCCGGTACTGGCAGATAAGGTTCCTATTATTCCTCTGACAGTGGCCCCCCCCAAGGGGCAGCCTCCGGATGGCCCAACTGAGCTAGTACTCCTGGGTGTCGCCCGTGGAAATTTTGGATCAAACGGGGTGCATGTACATTACTGGAAGGTTCCCAGGAGTTATCTTCCGGGGGGTACCCCTTCCATTTAACTAGGTACTGAATCCGTCTGCCCCTCTTTCTACAGTCCATGATTGCTTCCACTTCAAACTCTTCTTCACATTCCACCTCAACTGGTGGAGGTGGAAGTTCTTCTCTTCCAGAAAAAGAGTTGGGGACCACTGGTTTTAGTAAGGATGCATGGAACACCAGATGAATCTTAAAAGAACTGGGTAAAGCTAGTTCGAAGGCCACAGGATTAACCACCCTCTTTATTTCAAAAGGGCCAATGAACTTTGAGCTAAGTTTGCGTGATGGACAGGGTAGTCTAAGATTGATAGCAGATAGCCATACCTTGTCCCCAATCTTGAAATTCGGATTACTCCTTCACCCATTGTTATAATATTCTTTGTAACTGTTTTGGGCCTTCTTCATGGCTTCCTGGATCTGTAAAAAATTAGTTTGGATGAGGTTTATCCGATCTTGTACTGCAGGAGTTGAGACTTCCGGAATGGAATTCGGCAGAAAGGAGGGATGGAACCCATAATTGGCCCAAAAAGGTGTTTGGTTGATGGCAGAATCTGTGGCATTGTTGTAGGCAAACTCCGCACAGGGGAGAAGGGCTGACCAATTATCTTGGGAGCAAGAGCAAAAGCAACGGAGATATTGTTCTAAGGCCTGATTAGTCCTTTCTGTTTGGCCGTTGCTTTGCGGGTGGCATGCTGAAGAAAGGGAAGTTTTGATTTCTAGGGATTTACAGAGGTCCCTCCAGAACTTTGAGGTGAATTGGATTCCTCTATCGGACACGATGTTGTGAGGAACACCATGGAGTCTTACTACTTCTTTAATAAAAGTGTTTGCTGTAGCCAGAGCAGATGGAGTACCTATCATGGGCAGAAAGTGTGCCATCTTTGAGAGGCGGTTGACTACTACTAAGATGGTGGTAAATTTCTCAGAGGGAGGTAGGTCAACGATGAAGTCCATAGAGACCTCATTCCAGGGTCATTCAGGGATAGGTAAGGGTCTAAGAAGCCCCCAGGCCTTGGTGTTTGCCTCCTTGCTGCGTTGGCAGGTAATGCAGGATCGAACATAATTTTTACAGTCCTGTCTCCAAACCGGCCACCAGAAAGAATGATGAACTCCATAGAGACCTCACTCCAGGGTCGTTCAGGGATAGGTAAGGGTCTAAGAAGCCCCCAGGCCTTGGTGTTTGCCTCCTTGCTGCTTTGGCAGGTAATGCAGGATCGAACGTAATTTTTACAGTCCTGTCTCCAAACCGGCCACCAGAAAGAACGATGAACTAATTCAGAAGTTTTCTGTACTCTGAAATGTCCTGCCATCTTATGGTCATCTAAGGTCTGTAAAATTTGAAGTCTTACAGAAGAGGGAACAAATATTTTGTTCTGGGCCCACAGCAAACCATCCCTCTTTTCCAAGGAGTATATTTCAGATTCGGTGCATTGACTAGAGGCCTGTTTAATAGCAGATTGAATGTTAGGCTGGATAAGATGGAGACAATTATTAGGGGATAAGATGGTTTCAGGTTCCGTTGACTCATTGGCTTCCGGGAACATACGGGAGAGTGCGTCCGCTTTCCCGTTCTTTGAACCAGGTCGATAGGAGATGTGGAAATTGATCCTGGAGAAGAATAACGCCCATCGGGCTTGTCGGGGTCTAAGACGCTTGGCTGTTCGGAGATACTCCAGGTTCTTGTGGCCCGTGAAGATCATGATGGGCTGGGACGCACCCTTCAGTAAGTATTTCCATTCCTCTAGAGCAAATTTTATGGCTAATAATTCCTGATCACCAACATCGTAGTTTCTCTCAGGAGGGCTTAATTTGCGAGAAGCAAAGGGTACTGGGTGGAGAAGTGCTTTTGGGCCACTTCTCTGAGACAAGATTGCTCCTGTGGCTGACTCTGAGGCATCAACTTCCAGAACATAAGGCAGGACTGGGTCAAGGTGCTGAAGTATGGGAGCTGACGTAAAAAGTCTCTTTAATTTGACGAAAGCATCCTGGGCTTCCTGGGACCATTGGAATTTGATCTGCTGGCGGGTCAGTTGAGTGATGGGAGAGATGATCGAAGAGAACCCCTTAATAAACCTGCGATAAAAATTGGCAAAGCCAACGAATCGCTGAACTCTTTTTTTGTCTGAGGGGGCTGGCCTCTCCTGGATGGCTTTAACCTTTTGTGGATCCATTGCCCCCCCTTCAGTGGTGATGATGAAACCAAGGAATTGGATGGTAGTTTTTTCGAACTCGCATTTCTTTCCTTTCAAGAACAGACCGTGTTTCGTAAGAAATGAGAGTACCTTCTTTATATGAGCTCGATGTAATTCTATTGTGGTGGAGAAAATCAAAATATCATCAAGATAGACAATTACAAAGTTATCTAGGTACTCACAGAAGATATCGTTGACTAGGTGCTGAAACGTAGCCGGGGCATTGCAGAGCCCAAAGGGCATCACTAAATACTCAAAGTGACCAAACCGGGACCTGAAAGCTGTCTTCCATTAATCTCCGGCACGTATCCGAACGAGATTGTATGCCCCTCGTAAATCCAGTTTGGTGAATATTTGGGCAGTTCAGAAACATTGAAAAAGTTCAGGGATGTGAGGGAGCGGGTATCGGTTCTTGATAGTGATTTTATTGAGTTCTCTATAGTCCACACATGGCCTGAGAGATCCATCTTTCTTTTCAACGAAAAAGATACCCGCCCCAGCTGGGGAAGAAGAAGGATGGATGAATCCTTTTTCAAGGTTTTCATCAATGTAGGAGCGAAGGGCTTCCAACTCGGACTCAGACAGAGGGAATATACGGCCGAACAGAATCTCAGAACCAGGCAAAAGATCAATAGGGCAGTCGTAGTGCTGATGAGGTGATAAACTGTCGGCCTTTTTTTAATCAAAAATGTCCAGGAATTCGTGATATGCTGGAGGGAGATGCTGAAGAGAGTCTGGTACTGGTTGTATGGTCAAACAGGAGACAGTCTTATTGGAGGTTGGTACAAAGCAATGTTGGGAGCAATATACTGAGGAGAAGACTATTTCTTTTTTACTTCAATTGATCTGAGGGTCATGAGTAGGGATGAGCTTCGAGTTCGAGTCGAACTCATGTTGGACCCGAACATCGGCTGTTCGCAAGTTCACCGAACAGCAAACAATTTGGGGTGTTCGCTGCAAATTCGAATGCCGCGGAACACCCTTTAAAAGTCTATGGGAGAAATCAAAAGTGCTAATTTTAAAGGCTTATATGCATGGTATTGTCATAAAAAGTGTTTGGGGACCTGGGTCCTGCCCCAGGGGACATGGATCAATGCAAAAAAAAGTTTTAAAAATGGCCGTTTCTTCAGGAGCAGTGATTTTAATAATGCTTAAAGTCAAACAATAAAAGTGTAATATCCTTTTAAATTTCGTAGCTGGGGGGTGTCTATAGTATGCCTGTAAAGGGGCGCATGTTTCCCGTGTTTAGAACAGTCTGACAGCAAAATGACATTTCAAAGGAAAAAAAGTCATTTAAGACTACTCGCGGCTATTGCATTGCCGGTCCAACAATACACATAAAAGTTCATTGATAAAAACGGCATGGGAATTTCCCACAGGGGAACCCCAAACCAAAATTTAAAAAAAAAATGACGTGGGGGTCCCCCTAAATTCCATACCAGGCCCTTCAGGTCTGGTATGGATATTAAGGGGAACCCCGGCCAAAAAAAAATGACGTGGGGGTCCCCCTAAATTCCATACCAGACCCTTCATGTTTCCCGTGTTTAGAACAGTCTGACAGCAAAATGACATTTCAAAGGAAAAAAAGTCATTTAAAACTACTCGCGGCTATTGCATTGCCAGTCCAACAATACACATAAAAGTTCATTGATAAAAACGGCATGGGAATTTCCCACAGGGGAACCCCAAACCAAAATTTTAAAAAAAAATGACGTGGGGGTCCCCCTAAATTCCATACCAGGCCCTTCAGGTCTGGTATGGATATTAAGGGGAACCCCGGCCAAAAAAAAATGACGTGGGGGTCCCCCTAAATTCCATACCAGACCCTTCAGGTCTGGTATGGATTTTAAGGGGAACCCCGCGCCAAAATTTTAAAAAAAAACGATGTGGGGTCCCCCCAAAAATCCATACCAGACCCTTATCCGAGCACGCAACCTGGCAGGCCGCAGGAAAAGAGGGGGGGACGAGAGAGCGCCCCCCTCCTGAACCGTACCAGGCCACATGCCCTCAACATTGGGAGGGTGCTTTGGGGTAGCCCCCCAAAACACCTTGTCCCCATGTCCCCTGGCCGGTGGTTGTGGGGGTCTGCGGGCGGGGGGCTTATCAGAATCTGGAAGCCCCCTTTAACAAGAGGACCCCCAGATCCCGGCCCCCCCTGTGTGAAATGGTAAGTACCCCTACCATTTCACTAAAAAACTGTCAACAATGTTAAAAATGACAAGAGACAGTTTTTGACAATTCCTTTATTTAAATGCTTCTTCTTTCTTCTATCTTCCTTCATCTTCTTCTGGTTCTTCTGGCTCTTCTGGTTCTTCCTCCGGTGTTCTCGTCCAGCATCTCCTCCGTGGCGTCTTCTATCTTCTTCTCCTCGGGCCGCTCCACACCCATGGCATGGGGGGAGGCTCCCGCTCTTCTCTTCATCTTCTTCTCTTCTTCATCTCCTTCTTCATCTTCTTCTCTTCTTCATCTTCTTCTCCGGGGCGCTCCGCACCCATGCTGGCATGGTGGGAGGCTCCCGCTGTGTGATGCATCTCCTCTTCTGACGGTTATTAAATAATGGGGGCGGGGCCACCCGGTGACCCCGCCCCCTCTGACGCACGGGACATGACGGGACTTCCCTGTGGCATTCCCCATGACGTCACAGTGCGTCAGAGGGGGTTATTTAAGAACCATCAGAAGAGGAGACACGTCACACAGCGGGAGCCTCCCTCCATGCCAGCATGGGTGCGGAGCGGCCTGGAGAAGAAGATGAAGAAGAGAAGAAGATGAAGAAGAGAAGAAGATGAAGAGAAGTGCAGGAGGCTCCCCTCATGCCATGGGTGCGGAGCGGCCCGAGGAGAAGAAGATAGAAGATGCCGCGGAGGAGATGCTGGACGAGAACATCGGAGGAAGAACCAGAAGAGCCAGAAGAGCCAGAAGAAGAAGATGAAAGAAGATAGAAGAAAGAAGAAGCATTTAAATAAAGGAATTGTCAAAAACTGTCTCTTGTCATTTTTAACATTTTTGACAGTTTTTTAGTGAAATGGTAGGGGTACTTTTGTACCCCCTTACCATTTCACACAGGGTGGGCAGGATCTGGGGGTCCCCTTGTTAAAGGGGGCTTCCAGATTCCGATAAGCCCCCCGCCCGCAGACCCCCATAACCACCGGCCATAACCACTGGTACGGTTCAGGGGGGGCGCTCTCTCGTCCCCCCTCTTTTCCTGCGGCCTTCCAGGTTGCGTGCTCGGATAAGGATCTGGTATGGATTTTTGGGGGGACCCCATGCCGTTTTTTTTTTTTTGGCGTGGGGTTCCCCTTAAAATGCATGTCTGGTATGTAATTTAGGGGGACCCCCACATCATTTTCTTTTTAAATTTTGGCCGGGGTTCCCCTTAATATCCATACCAGACCTGAAGGGCCTGGTATGGAATTTAGAGGGACCCCCACGTCATTTTTTTTTTTAAATTTTGGTTCGGGGTTCCCCCGTGTGGAATTCCCATGCCGTTTTTATCAATGAACTTCTATGTGTATTGTCGGACCGGCAATGCAATAGCCGCGAGTAGTTTTAAATGGCTTTTTTCCTTTGAAATGTCATTTTGCTGTCAGACTGTTCTAAACACGGGAAACATGCGCCCCTTTACAGGCATACTATAGACATCCCCCAGCTACGAAATTTAAAGGGATATTACACTTTTATTGTTTGACTTTAAGCATTATTAAAATCACTGCTCCTGAAATAACGGCCGTTTTTAAAACTTTTTTTTGCATTGATCCATGTCCCCTGGGGCAGGACCCAGGTCCCCAAACACTTTTTATGACAATAACTTGCATATAAGCCTTTAAAATTAGCACTTTTGATTTCTCCCATAGACTTTTAAAGGGTGTTCCGCAGAATTCGAATTTGCCGCGAACAACCCAAATTGTTCGCTGTTCGGTGAACTTGCGAACACCCAATGTTCGAGTCGAACATGAGTTTGACTCGAACTCGAAGCTCATCCCTACTCTCTTCCCTTCAGTGACTAAAGGAGCTGGGATGAGCTCCATCCCTCTCCGGCACTCCTGCAGCACTTTCAGTATCATCTACATTACTTCCCACATCGATTAAGTCTGAGCGACACACTAACAAACCGTGGGTCACAGTGGTTGCCTGCTGTTAGGGACAAATTTCTGACCCTGGATGCAGAGAGATTTTATCCAAAGGCAAAAATGTATCCCTACCTGCAGGTAACCACTGGATGTGCAGATACAGGTGGATACATGTTTACAGCAGCAGACAGCCTTGGCTCTTTTCAGCCACTCACTCAGGTGTACAGGCTGAGCAGATATTAGAACATCTGATCCCGGGTGCAGGTATTTGCAGTATACTTGCTGCACCATGATTATGTAGGATATATGAATGAGACCCAAGACTGGATTTTAGCTAACCTTACTGTGCAAGTTGAGCAGGTGCAAGGGGTAACATATTGTGGTGGGCAGTAAATTCAGTGATTTATTTAAAGTCCTAAGAAATTTTATGAAAAGTTTTAAGAGAGGAAAAAATAAAAAATACTGTGCACTGCTTACCACAGGATGGTGCCCTTTGCACCTGGTCAATATGGTTGGCTTTTATTCAGTCTTAAAGTGTAGCAAACCCAGCTTTTGAACTTGTACCTACAAGTAAGCCTATAATAATGCTTATCTGTAGGTATAGTGAATATCTCCTAAACTTGTGGTGTTTAGGAGATATTCACATGGAAAGCAGCTGGTGATGTCACTGGTGCATGCGCTCTGAAGGGACGGCATACTGCATGGTTTTACTTCTCCTGGGGAGGAGTGCAGTTCATTCTGCACTTTTGTGACCCGTTTTTAGTCAACAGCCAGCTATAGCCCACTGTCAGCTGACATCGCTCAGCAGGTCCAGGTTGTGGAAAGATCCTAACTTTAAAGTCAAGATTCACCCAGATGCCTGGACCAGCAGCTCGCTCAGCCTCTCTGTGAGCTGCAGAGACCCTGAGCCAGCTGCTCCTGCACCCTCCACAGCCTGGCATTCCAGTGAGCTTGGGGGAGGGGGGCAGAGCCAGCGAATGACAGCCACCACTCTTTGCTCACTCAAGGCTGAGAACTGATTAATCAGTGGTCTTTGATCACTCTGTTCTTGGGCTTAGAAGCTGGTGGGGACAGATGCAACATTGGATCGATGCTCCATCCACCTAGGGAAGTATAATTTTTTTAAAAACATCTCTTTTAAAGGAAAAAAAATCCCCCTCTCCCTCCTAAGAACCCTCTCTCCCCAAGCAAAGATTCCCACTGTAAAATATCTCCCTCCCTCAAATATCTCCCCCAAAATTAAACCCCCGTCTCTAAACCGACCCACCAAAGCAAAAATATCTCCCTCAGTCAATACCTTCTCCCCTAGCAAAGATTACTAATTATGAAGAAAATCTCCCTTCATCCAATCAAACTCCCTCCCAGAAGCAAATCCCTGCCATTAACCACCCCATGTAAACTTTTCTACAAGAAACTCCCCCTTCTCCAAAAGCAAACCCACCCCCCTTTCCTTAACACCCCACCAAAAGAAACTCCCCCACACTGCAATTCTTACTTCCTAAAACAGAAAATTGATGCCTCTCCACTTACCAGACCTCAGATTCAGCACGGCACAGAAGTAGGAAAACTTCTGCATCCCCAGCTTCCCTTCGGCTGTGTCATATGATACCTTGAGGAGGAGTCTATGAGTTCCCTCACCTGTGCACTGTCAATTTCCGGCATCTGAGACCTCGTAGTAATTTCATGCTTTTCAGGGGGACCCCTTATTAAACTGAGGGGATGGGGCACAATAGAAGGGGGGCTGGCTGCTGCACTCCGAAACTCTGATTGCTTCTACTGCGCTGATGCTGAGGCTAAACAGCAGGGACATTGTCTGGGCATTTTGCCAGGATGCTCTGAGGGGGTTTGAACACCAATGACCCCCCCTTATCTACGCTCCTGGGTGGTATTAATCATCACTGGCTTGTTTTATTCTTTAGGGACTTCAGAGTCAAGGTCTTCCTGCTTTCATTCGTGCCTAATTCTCTTCCTGACCCTCATGGAGTTTGGATATTTTCTGAACAGTTTTGAGTGTTGCTACTCCTCTTTCATTCACAGTAATATACCACAAAATGAATGTCTAACAATCAGATGTACAGGTGTGAAAGCTTAAGCACATATTTTCCAAGAGTTATAAGAAATTATTTGGTTGTTGCAAACCAACCTGTGGGTTCACCTTACCTTGTAAAGACCTCAAGGTGCCTACATAAATCCAAAGATGTATTCCAGAGTCATATTGTAATAAATAACATTTTCTGTCTTCTGTAGTGTGCATAGAGCAGTACACAAGACTGCCACTCACGTCCACTGTAAAAACACACAGGAGGGCACATACGCCTAGTGAATTAACAACACCAACGTTTATTAAATCCAAAAGACAAAAATATACTGACAAGCATAGAAAGGAACAGATGTATCAAACAAAACTCCAGCTGTGAGAAATGTCATCTGACCATGTACCTGTATGCCAAAGTTGGAAGGCTAACAGGTTTCGGGGGATGTGCCCCCCTCCTTTAGAACTAGCTTCAGTGGTAGCGCCCATAGGTAATTCATATCCACCCACCACCCCCTTTCAAATGTAAGAACCTTTATTGACCAAAGAGGTAGTCTCTTTGAATTGGAGCATGAGCAAGTGAGTGGGGCTGAGCTTACCCAACTGAGCCAGAAAGTTGGGTAAGTCTAACCCTAGTGTAGTACTAGTCAGGATAAAAGCGGTGCACAGAAAATTATTTTTTCTGGCTAATAGCAGGCCTCTTAAATATAAAACCATTCACAGTTTCACTCTAATCTAAAGAAATTTACCTCTCAACAGTTTCCCGGCAATATGAAAACAAACGAATGAATTCTATTTTTGGAGATATTTAAAATTCCTTATATACTTGATTTAGAATTGCTGTTTTCTTTTTTTTTACGTTATAACAAACTTTTTATTTGCAAGATTGTACATAATACATGAAAAGCATTGGTACACATGTTTAACATCTTACAGAAGATATTCCGTACTCAAGGAACATGATACATACACATACACTTCTATCCTGTGGTTAGTACTTTAGGTTCATATATAATCCGTACACTTCCACACTCATATTTAGTAAGTATCAGGATAAGCACCATTTATGTGCATGTCGTAGACTCTTGTAACCATCTATCCCATATTCTGTTATACTTGTTTGGACAACCTCTGTTAATATAGAGGAATTTTTTATATGGAAGGGTTGTGTTGATGTCTCTTTTCCAGTCCACCAATTGAGGGGGTTCTGATCTCATCCATTGTCTGGCGATAATTTTCCTTGCCGAAAATAAAGTTTCATGTAGGAATATCATTGTAAATTTATCTAGTACATCTGGAAAAATCCCCAGTAGGCATTGCTTTGGGTCAAGAGTTAATGGGGACCCCATGTCGTCATGCAAGAAGGCAACTATTTGTTTCCAGTAATCTTGTATCTTTTGACAAGACCATATAAGGTGAAAGAATGTGCCTGTTTCAGTTCCACACATTGGACATGTGATGGATTGACTTCTTTTATATCTAGCTACCCTAAGAGGAGTGAGGTATGCACGATGAAGTATATAAATTTGGGACAGTCTGTCTGAAAGTTTGGGTGAAACCAACTTGCATGTCTCCAGGGCCTCCTCCCACTCCTCATCCTCCATCCTCCCAACCTCCCTTTCCCATCTTGGTTTCAACGCGTAAGC
Organism: Aquarana catesbeiana; assembly: GCF_042186555.1. Classification (NCBI taxonomy): domain Eukaryota; kingdom Metazoa; phylum Chordata; class Amphibia; order Anura; family Ranidae; genus Aquarana; species Aquarana catesbeiana. The sequence continues at coordinate 302,161,551 of NC_133329.1, read as the reverse complement.
TAATTTTGCGGAGGTAGGGGCGGATAGCATGTTGTAAAAACAGGAAATTAGTTTTTTTGAGTCTGTATCCTTGACTATGGCTATAATAGGGTTAGGAGTGGGCTGAGGAAGACCCCCTGAAAATTGCGTTTGGATCGCATGGCGGATCTGGAGATAACAATAAAACATTTGATTCGGAATCTGGAACTCCATCTTAAGTGCCTCAAACGTTTTAAAAGTTCCATTTGTGAACAGATGGTGTAAATAGTATATGCCCTTGGCAGCCCATAAGTCTGAGTTCTGGATTCCATTAAGTTCCTGCAGCTTGTTATTGTGCCAAAGTGGTGTATAGTCATTAAATGATGGTGTCTCTAGTTTAGAAGAGGCTAATTCCCATATGCGTCTATAATGATATAGCAAGGAATGTCTATAATCTTTTGACTGTGTGTTCCCTACACCCACCGCTATCCCGTTTATTGGGTCCCTAGTATACTGAACCCAACGGGGGCTCAGCAGAATGAGAAAACGTTCCTTGTCAGTTTTGTCAATGTGAAATAGTTGGGATAGCTGTGACGCTATATAGTAATGGTTAAAATCAGGTAGTGCTGTTCCACCCATGTCCGTTGAGTTTTTAAGTGTTTGCCATGAGAGTTTGTGTCTAGATTTCCCCCATATAAATGGTTTAAGTAGTGTTTCCAATAGTTTAAAATACTTAAGGGGTAGATATACTGGAGTGTGCCATAGAACGTACAGTACCTTAGGCAGTAGTACCATCTTTATTAAATTGACTCTGCCCCATACTCCTAAAGGGAGGCGGGACCAGACCTGGATCTTAGATTTGATTAGGGAGAATAATGGTTCAACATTCAAGGAAATATAGTCTACTGGATTCTTGGATATTTTAACGCCAAGGTATTTTATTATATCCACCCGTTGAAGGGGTAAATTAGCCTGTGATTCTGTAGGTGGAAAACTGTCAATTGGTAATATCTGTGATTTACCCCAATTAATCCTCAAGCCCGAGAATGTCCCAAATTGCTCAATTACGTTAAGCGCTGTGTGTAGAGAGAGGCCAGGGTCTGCCAGGTAAAGGAGAGTGTCATCTGCATATAGGCTAATTTTCTCGGTAAGGGATCCGAATGTCAATCCTATTATCTCCTGGTTAGTACGGATGGACACGGCGAGGGGTTCCGATGCCAGAGCATACAGCAAAGGCGAGAGCGGACATCCCTGTCTCGTACCTCTGCTTAGGCCAAATTCCCGAGAGGGGCAGCCATTAGCCACCACTCGGGCAGTTGGTTGCTGATATAACAGTTGCACCCATCTAATAAATTTGGGCCCAAATCCGTATCCCTCCATGCATCTCCAGAGATAGCTCCATTCAACCGAATCAAATGCCTTGGCTGTATCTAATGTTACTATCACTCTTGTGCCCACATTGTCATGCTTGGCCTGGAGATTGATAAATAACTTCCTTAAATTAAAGGAAGTATTACGGCCAGGCATAAACCCTGACTGATCTATATGTATAAGGGATAGTATTACTTGGTTTAGACGTTTGGAAAGTACTTTGGCTAATATTTTGACATCTACTTGGAGTAAAGATATGGGGCGGTACGACTCGGGGTATCCTAAATCTTTCCCTGGTTTGGGTATAAGTACTATCGTGGCCTCTCTCATGGATGCAGGTAGTGTTGAGGTTTCGAACATAGTGTTATACAGAGACAGCAGTTTGGGTATAAGTATCTCAGAAAAGTGTGCATAAAATTCAATGGGCAAACCATCAGACCCCGGAGATTTGGACCTAGTAAAGTCTGCAATAGCAAACTTTATTTCCTCCACCGTGAGAGGTGCCTCAAGAAGTTCGACTTGACTCTCTGAGAGTTGCGGAAGTATGATGTTACTCAAGAAGTGATCCATTATCGTCGTGTCCTCCGAGACCGTCGATGTGTAAAGTTCTGTAAAAAAATCTCTAAACTTGGAGGACACGACAAAAGGATCCGTGATCGGCTGTCTATCCTTATCATGAAGCGTAATTACAATTGGGGGTTTGTCTTCACTATGAACAAGATATGAAAGCAATTTACCTGCTTTTTCTCCATGTTCGAACCACCGCTGTCTATTGAAGAATAATTTCTGCTTGGCTTTTACATATTGTATCTGAGACACCACTCTTGTCTGTAGTTTAAGAGTATTGGCATTTGTTATGGATGGGTCAGCTATATATGCTTGTTCTGAAGAGGATAGTTCTATGATTGCTTTATCTAAGGCTTCCGCGGAGTTTGTTTTAATCTGATTGATGCGTGAGGTCAGGACAGCTCGGACATGCAGCTTAAACGTATCCCACACTACTGGCGCGGGAGCAGAATGTTCATTGTCTGTAAAGAACCGAGTCCATTCCACCTCAAGCATATCATCTTCTGGCAGCAGGGACAACCAAAATGGGTTCAAGCGCCAGGTCCGCTTCTGCTTGGCTAGGGACACGCTGAGAGTAATTGAGTAAAAGCTATGATCAGACAACAGCCTGGGTCCAAAGGACACTGTCAATAATCTAGGTAAAAGTTGTTTAGATATCAGAATGAAATCTATTCGGGACATCGAGTTATGCGTGGAGGAGAAACATGAATAAGCCTTGGTATGCGGAAATTTATGTCTCCATGTATCAATTAGATGGATGGATGAGGTTATTTTATGTAGTTTAGTGTCATTTGTCCTCATTGCAGCTAGTGTCAGTGGGCGAAGTCTGTCTAGGGCATCATTCATTGTGGAATTAAAATCCCCCATCCACACTGCTTGCACTGTAGGGTATCTTGCCATGAAGGAAACACCCTCTAGTATTATAGTAATAGAGAATGGAGGGGGGACATAGAAAGCTAAAATTAGGAAGGGTTCTCCGTATAGTTTAGCAGATATAAAAACATATCTGCCCTGAGGGTCTATGCATATCTCTCCTAGCTCAAAGTGTATGGATTTTGCAATTAAAATAGATACACCTCTTGAATGGGATGTAAACGTCGAATGGAATGCCCATCCTACCCAGGGGCGGCGTAGGGCCATCTGTAGCTTGCCGTCCATATGGGTCTCCACCAATGCTATTACATCAGCCCTCTGTTTTTTAAGGAATGTGAAGGTTGCCGACCTCTTAAGCGGTTCACGCAAACCCCTCACATTCCAAGTAAGGAATTTTATAGACGCCACATGGAGTTCTCACAGATCATTTTCAGTATTAAGGTGTGTATCCTGAGTCTCACCAGTAACTTTATACAAGAATTATGCACGTGTATGTACAGTACTACAAAATATAGCAGCCGAGGCAAATTTTCAATATTATTCAAAAAACTATATTGAATTGAAAAGTGTAAACATAGTACTTCTTGCATTTTAAAAAGTAACTTAAACATTTTCCCTCCCCTCTCCCTCCCAGCCCTGCACTGACCCCAACCTGTGCGGGCATACTTCCCAAACAAAACTGAAATTGAAATCCGGGAAAAAACAGTCAGCTTCATCTGAAAAAAAAGAAAAAACCAGAGTAGCCGTTTGGTTTTAGAACCCGGGGTAAACATATCCCACAAAATCATACGTAAAGAAAATAGTGGCGTGTATTCTCTGGGATGGATAAATGAATGTAATTGTAGTTGAACGGCTTCATTCCAGGTTCGGTGACTGATTTCCCTAAAGGTGCGTGGGGCAAAGTCACGCTGCACCATACATATGTTCTGTAGGACTATTACTGACCCGAGGCTCCGGTCATCAAAATAATAAATGATAGTATGTAGTTTCTCCTGAGGTATTTAAAGCAAAGTCTCCCATGTTGTAAGAAAAGAGGCATGCGGTCCCCTGCCGCAGTCCATGGGTATGTGCTGTATGTATTGGGTTATTCATTCTCTTTCCTGTTATCTCGGCGCTCCAGCCAGGCGATGGTATCTTCAGGGGTGTCAAAGAAAACGGCTCGGCCATCATCCTCCACACGAAGGCGTGCGGGAAATAACATTGAGTATTTAAGATTTTTGATGCGTAAGCGCCTCTTGGCTTCGGTGAAGTTTTGTCTGCGCTTCTGTACTTCAGTGGAGAAATCAGGGAAGATGGCTACCTTGACATTGTCAATGGGTATATTACCCTTCAACCTTGCCATGCGCAGCGTTGCGTCGCGGTCTTTGTAATTTAGCAATTTGGCGATAAATGTTCGAGGTGGAGCACCCTGTGGTGGTGGCCTAGCGGGCATACGATGTGCTCTTTCGACAGCAAACGTGGGCGAAAAGGCCTCCCTGCCATACGTTGTAATTAGTAATTGTTCCAGGAATGTGGTGGGGTCTTTCCCCTCTGTCCCCTCCGGTAGGCCAATGAAGCGGAGGTTGCACCTACGAAGCCTGTTCTCCATGTCGTCCTGCTTTGCCAGGAGTTGATTAATCTGGTATTGCATGCGTTCAGAGGTAGTCTGTAATGGCGGGATCGCATCCTCCACCTCTCCTAGTCTGGTCTCAGATGTCTTAACTCGCTCCTTAAGCTTATGCAGGTCTTGTCGGACCAGGGAGACATCTACCTTCACCTCCTCAATCTTGGTCGTGAGGGCGGCCTGGAGCGCAGAGATGGCTTCCAGCACTCTATCCGTGTCTGCGCCCGCCACCTCCCTCCCCCCTGACGCGGTGTCGCCATCTTCCCCCAGGCTGTCTTTATTCTGTCGGCGGTACTTATCAAGTTTGGCAGCTGCGTCAGTCTTGGGTTTCATCGGGGCCATGACTGTTAGTAGGAGGCTGCAGATGCAGCTCGCTGAGCGGTTGCGGGGTTGGTATGAAGGGTGAGCTGTGGCAGTTTGGAGGTCAAGATCAGCAGGATAGTCACCACACAATTTGTCTAGGATAGGTCTGGAGTCCCCGTTCACCTCCAATGGGCCCGAGTACCCCCAGCAGGTTTGGGTAGGAACAATGCTTTGGCGGGCAAGGGCACTAGAATTATCAGTCGGGGTTCAGATCAGGCAGAGGATAGATGGGGGGGTCAGGAGTGTCCAATATAGAGTAGCAAAGTGGATGCCACTCACCTGGAGCATGCAGAGGTCCTCTGTAGATCTGAGTACTGTGATGTCCCTGGAGGAGTTGCAGGGGGAGGTAGGTGGGTTAAAAGATCCACTGTATTGGGTGCAGATTCCAGGAAGGGAGGATGTGGTGCTGGCAAAGAGGCAGGGAGTACCAAGATGGCCGCCGAGACCACGGCCGGATCCGGGGTTGTCACTGTGTGGGGGGGTCCTGTTCAGTTCAGGCTCCCAGTCAGGATCAGGCACAGTAGGATGGGTTTTTGGTGGAGGAACCAGGCATCAGATGGGCCAGAACACAGCGCTTCCAGAGAGGCAGGGAGGAGCAAGATGGCCGCCGGAGCTCCGGACCAGGCCGAAGCCGCGGCCTAGATTTAAGAGCGCCGCCGCACAAAAGGGTACCGTTCTGCCTGGACCCCTAATCGGAAGCCCGCTGGGCAGGGACCACGAACGGCAGGAGTTCCAGGTGCCAGGGAGGCCGGGGAGGAGTATAGATGAGACGGCCGAGTGGAGCAAGATGGCCGCCGGCACCGACTAGGCCGAAGCCGCGGCCTGTAGTTGCGGCTGCGGCCGCGGAGGAGCACCGTGTCGCTCGGAACTCCCGTACGACCAGAGGACCACTGAAACAGGTCTGTATATGGGTAGGGACCTCAGGAGGTATGCCAGGTTGCTGCAGGAGACTACTGATGGGCAGGATTAATGCGGATTCAGGAGTATTGGACGGAGCTCGGGTCTTCCACGTCCTACTCCATGCTGTAGCAGGCCACGCCCCCCTAGAATTGCTGTTTTCAAGCACTCTGAGTTCTCAGGGTTTAATAGCTACCCTTTGGGCATTGACAAAGCACAGTTCCAAACTGCTTAACACAAAGCCTCTGCAGAGGACTGACAGGTAATTATGTGTATAGCACACAGGTGTTTGTGCTTTACGCCCTCAAACATATACAATCAGAAATGGACCTTGTGTATGAAATGTGTATAAAAGGAAAGCAGCAAATCAATTTCTTCCTTTTATTTATATTCTTCACTAAAAAAAATCACTTATAACCAGGTTGCCTGCTATGAGAAACACAAGCATTTACCATCCAGTCGCTGTTTGTGCCTGATGCATCATTTATTTGCTTACTACTTCTAACTAGGGATGAGCTTGCGTTTGTTCCTAACTGTTTTCAGAGTCAACTGTCATTCCTGGTCCAGTGAGCTGTGGGCGGGAGCTCTTACCCGCCTTGCAGCTGACATACGCAAAGGGGTGGGGATGCTTGTGACATCATTAACCTAATATCGCCACATGTCCCTTTTGTGTGCATCAGCTGCAGGTTGGGTAATGACAGATGACTTCCAGTTTGGACCAAACCCAGTTTAGAAAAAACAGACTCATCCCCACTCCTAGCTTTCTGAGATGCGAAAGAAGGACACCCTTTTGCACAAAATATGCAGATATACGACATGCCCCCACCAGGCTCATGGTTACAATGACCATATGGCAGAGATATACCAGCTGTGGCTATATGTTTGGGGTCATTGTCTTGCTGGAAGGTGAACCTCCACCCTAGCCCCAAGTCTTTTGCAGACTCTAACAGGTTTTCTTCTAAGATTGCCCTGTATTTGGCTCCATTTATCTTCCCATCAACTCTGACCAGCTTCCCTGTCCCTGCTGAAGAAAAGCATCCCCACAACATGATGCTGTCACCATGTTTTATGGTGGGGATGATGTGTTCAGGGTGATGTGCAGTGTTAGTTTTGCACCACACATAGCATTTTGCTTTTAGGCCAAAAAGTTACATTTTGTTCAAATCTGACCAGAACACCTTCTTTGCTGTGTCCCCCCACATGGTTTCTCGCAATCTGCAAATGGGACTTCTTATGTCTTTCAACAATGGCTTTCTTCTTGCCACTCTTGCATAAAGGCCAGATTTGTGGCGTGCACGACTAAAAGTTGTCCTTTGGACAGATTCTCCCACCTGAGCTGTGGATCTCTGCAGCTCCTCCAGAGTTACAATGGGCCTCTTCGCTGCTTCTCTGATTAATGCTCTCCTTGCCCAGCCTGTCAGTTTAGGTAGACGGCCATGTCTTGGTAGGTTTGCAGTTGTATCTAAAATCAATCAGCGCAACTAGATAAATGTAGCTACAGCTGCTGTACACTGTGGGCCAATAAATTAATTCCCATAAAGATATAATAATAAGAAAAATAGTGCAGAGCTAAAATCAATAAAAGTTCATATGCAAAGGTGTAAGCACCAAGATAAAGTGTCCATAATTGTGCAAATAACATCCATGCAGTTGAATCCATGAAAGACCTCCACCACTTGAATCACTAGCATCTCACCTCCCAACATGGACCCCTGAGAATAGGGTCACAAACGCTTTCCCCAGAGGGATATCAATGGCTGATGATAACACCGGGTGACAAGGATAGATCCCTCTCACAGCACTCGATTGGACTCCAGTCACAAGGCACAAGATTTCCAGTACAAGAGTTACATGTAAAAAGAAATATACATAGTGCTCTATGCCAAATGGATATTTATTTAATAAAAGGAATAGCACTTACAAGCAAGGCACTGAGACCCAGTGCCTGGTAAACGAGCGTGTATGTACAAAAACAACAGTGGCCATGGGAGACGTCATGCGATTTCCTTCCATCCCTATGCATTACGTCCCAGGGGGCGGAACTTCATCTGTGGATACAGAAATGATGTTCATCACCCGCATTAAGTAATGTAGACAGGTAACCATGGTGATCTCAAGTCCCATCACAAGATGTAACACCTGGGCGGAGACTCATACTCTCCCGGAAACATCTAGGGAGTGTCCACAGTCACCTGAATAAAGAACATATCTATGGCAAAAAGCCTGACAGGATAATTATCCCATTTATTCAATAGGATTTAGTGAACAGAATATAAATAACAATTTGAATATTATGTATGTAACTCCACGGCCATCCACAATAACCAATTTTAATCAACAATATACATAATAAAATAATGTATAATAAAATCCCAATTATAAAATCCTTAACGATTAGATATAAAACAATGTCAAAATTAACGTTTAGGCTTGCAGGTACTAAAACCTTTGTCTCATGTATCCAGTACGATTCCCTGCAGGTAAGTTGACAAATAAAAGTTCCCCCCTCCAGTGCTTAGTCACCCTCTCTATACCCCAAAATCTCAAACCCAGAGTGTTTTGATTATGGTGCATTATCAAAAGAGACATTATGGGTTTTAAGACCTTTTTTGATGTTGTTTACATGCTCTCCCAGGCGGACGTGCAAACTGCTAAGACATTCTAGCATGTAAACAACACCAACTGTGTTACATGTGATAAGTTGTTTAATAGGATACTTTTTATTAGTCACTGAAGCCATAAATTCTTTTAGTTTTTTCACATTAACCCTTGAATGTTTGCAGGCTGTGCAATGCTCACAGGCATAAAAGCCACTAAGAAAAGAAAATAACCTATTTTCAGATTAAACCGGGGGATTTATGACTCCTGGAGCCAAACGTTGATGCAACGAAGGAGCTTTTCTATATATAAACTGAGGACGATCTGGTAACACCGGGCCCAACACTTTGTCATGTTTGAGTATTGACCAGTTTTTTAAAACAATTTTTTCAAATTTCCTGTATTGGACATTATAGTCCAATATTTTTTGGGGCACTAATTTGATTGGTTACTAATGTCTGTCTATCCATAGTCCTCACTCTTTCTATCTCTTTCTATCTCTTCCTCAAGGATGCCAAATCTAGACAAAACATTTGACTGAGAGACAAAGTCCTCCTCACTTGTACAATTTTGTCCCAATCAAATTAATTGTCCTCTGGGTATATTACATAACCACAGACGATGGTGACAACTCTCTAGCGGGATGTAAGCATTCCAATCCGTTGGTTTAAAATGATTACACATCCTGGATTGATCATTATCCTTTGTGATCTCCAAGTCCAAAAAGACAATCCTTTCTGTGCTAATATTCCATGTTAAAACAATGTTTTTGTTATTTTCATTCAATGTCTGAATGAACAAATCTAAATTGGCCCTGTTTCCACCCAGATCATAAGATCATCAATAAATCTTCTATAGCAGACAAGTTCAGGGGGGTGATTGTTAAAGATGACTTCCACCTCCCAGTGGGCCATAAACAAATTGGCCACACTGGGAGCAAAACTAGCCCCCATTGCCGCCCCTCTAGTCTGCAAATAGAACTGTCTTTCATACCAGAAATAATTTCTGGATAAACAAAAATTCAAACTCCTCTGCAGGATTTTTTTATGTTTTACAGACAAATCAGAGGAAGACAATGCCCGCTGGACAGATGCTGCCGCATCCTCATGCCCTATAATGGTATATAGAGAACTCACTACAGCTGTGATAAGGATACTAGATGAGGAGCATTTCAATGTTTTCAATATCTGGATGATGTGTGTTCCTATCTTTAAGATAGGCATCAGTTTTTTGAACCAGTGGATGAAGGAAAGAGTCACTATACTGACCTAGTCTCGCTGAAACTGAATCGATCCCATTCACGATAGGTCTATGCTATCTTTATAGATCTTATGAAGGAAATAAATAGGGGTTCTACAAAAAAGAGGATCCAAATAAGCTGCCTCCTTTTTAGTAAGAACACTACTATCCTTACCGCCCTCCACTAACACATGTAATTCATCTTTGAATTGTAGCATAGGATCCTTACTCAATACATTATAAATGTCCAGATCGCTCAACAAGCGTCACAGTTCCCCTTGGTAATATGATTTACCTAAAACCACTAGACCACCTCCTTTGTTTGCAGGACATATGATGATTTATTTTTGTTTCTCCAAAGATTCCATACCATTCCTAATATACTGTGAGTCTGCCAATTTCCTTAAAAGTTAAAAGTTGACTTATTACGAAGTGTAGAATGTGTCCCTTCAGTAATGGCAGTATTCCTACTAGGATTTGACAAAAAATATTTTTTTTCAAATTCCTAATATACTTTTGTAAACTTGCATATGTCTGGAATTCATTGAGATTTTGTGTAAGGGCAAATGTGTAAGGTTTGCAGTTGTGCCATACACTTTCCATTTTCGATGATGGATTGAACAGTGCTTTGTGAGATGTTCAAAGCTTGGGATATTTTTTTATAACCCAACCCTGCTTTAAACTTATCCACAACTTTATCCCTGACCTGTCTGGTGTGTTCCTTGGCTTTCATGATGTTGTTTGTTCACTAACAAACCTCTGAGGGCTTCACAGAACAGCTGTATTTATACTGAGATTAAATTACACACAGGTGGACTCTATTTACTAATTAGGTGATTTCTGAGGTCCCACTAGATTTTAGTCAGGGGTATCAGAGTAAAGGGGGCTGAATACAAATACATGCCACACTTTTTAGATATTTATTTGGAAAAAAATTTGAAAACCATTTATCATTTTCCTTTCACGTCACAATTATGTGCCACTTTATGTTGGTTTATCACATAACATACTAATAAAATACATTTACATTTTTGGTTGTAACATAACAAAATGTGGAAAATTTCAAGGGGTATGAATACTTTTTCAAGGTACTGTATATAGTGATCTCTGTCTATACATCTAAGTCATTTTTATTGAATTTTGCTGTAAAGAAAATAAAGAAGTGAAAATTCTACAGAGGAATTCATTACAAAGGAACTGATTAATATGTCAGTCAGTTCACACTTTCATGCATTTTAAGTTTATTTAGAAACTTTAATAAAAATGTGCGACAATCCATATCAACTAATCAGTAATTATTTTTCATTGGCCTGGCTGCTCTAAACTTATAAATGAGAAATTTATTTGTTGCTGTGGAATAATACATATTGTGCTACCTTCACCCAAAGTACTGTGGACAAAGCCAAGAGCTGAAATGTGATTGTTTGTTAAGAATTTTTATGCATCGATGCTATTTGCACAACTTAAAATAAATATATGGAACATCTACTAAACAGCAGTAAATTATCAGACAAATTGTTCAAATCAAAGAAGCTGCCCTGGTTTCAACTTGTTTCGTTTTTGTAAATGTACCTTAACATGTATATTCACCAAATACCTACCTTCCTATTATCTCCTTGCCCCTTCTCAAGGAAAAAAATTAAAGCTGGGTAGAGTTTCTTTGCTTGCTATTGTTTGTCCCTTACAGTGTTTCCCTCTGGTCTACACATTTATAAAACATGTATGCTTTGGAGATCCTATATTGCATGTTTTTTGAAAGATCTTTCATAATATGATCTTTTGATTTGTCCTGGTCCATGACACTCCTAAGCCACAGCCAAACAGACCCAGGTGTGACAATTTACACAGCCAGGTCACAGCTGCTGCTGTGATTCCTCTCCCCTACTGTCATTATATGGAGCAGCTTTAAGGAGAAATAGGAGGAGAAAAAGAGAATTGGCCAGAGAACATTTTGAAAGGCTGCTTGAAGCCCGTTCACCGCCCCGGGACAACAGGGAAGTAGAGATTGGCCATAGACTGGCTGGAAAAGCATGCCTAGGGAGTATGGAAAGACTGCTGGGAGCCACTTGAGGGGAAGCATGTGCCCTGGGCGCTGCATTGACAGGGACGCTGCCATGCACATGCTCCAGGGGACCCATGTTGCCATTCTGTCACACCTGGAGAGGAAAGGCGGCGGGGCAGGAAGTTACTAGAAACCGATGTGTTGTATTTTCCTCCTGCAGCTGCCAAAAGCCCGCTTCTCCTTCTCTCCCTCCCGCTGGCATTCAGCGGCTGCAGGAGGATCTGCTGCCAGGTTCCCCCCTCTCTTCTCCCGCTAACTGTTGCAGTGGAATGTATCAGGATGGAAATATATCATTTACCAACCCTTTCCTTTTGTAATTGAACACAGTGAGTGATTGGTTCCGGCTTATTTACAGTTACTTAGAGTGATCAGCTTATTTATTTTTTATTTATTGCACTTGAACTTCTCTCTCTGGGCAGGGGGGCTGGGGGGAGGTGTATGGAGAACTTCTCTCACAGGTGGGGGCCAACTGAGTCTTTGCCCTGGGTGAAAGAATTTCTAGCTTCACCAGTGCATACATTAGCAGCTCCTTTAAGAGTAAGCGCTACAGTTTTCATATTTTGCTTGCACATTTGACCATCATCTAATGTCTGCTGGGTTATTAGGGGAAGCTGGAATCATTTAAATACTTTAAATTGCGAACTTGGCAGGAGTTCTCAATACCTTCATCAGTTTAATTTGGGCATTTGGCCAATTAACAAATATTTGTAGCCACCCATAAGCAGGGGTGTCTTCCCAAATTTAGACTGCTTGGCTATTATTAGTCAGTTGTAATTTTGAAGTCTGTCTTGGCTCAGTCCCCCTTAATTGAGAGTGGCTGTTGGTTCTCCCTGTTGCCAGTAGGTGTCACGGGTACCTCATGCAATAGAGTAAGCATACAATGTGGGCTTATATTATGAGTATTTTGATTTTTTTTTCTCAGCCAACCACTTGGAGTTTTATTACCAGTGGTGCATGATAGGTAAGGGTATAAATATTTAGGGTGACCTTTTGGCTGGGATCTTTTACTCTCCAGCTTAGGGGAGGAGTGTTGTAGAGAGTTGCTGTATCTTTAGGCCTTCTGTCTGGAGAGTCCTATGTGTACTTTGAGAACTTGGCCTAAGATTTAGGCCTGTAGCTGGCCCTGCCTGTATAAAGAGCAGCTGGTCTCCAGAATGAGTCTCGGGGTAGAATCCTGCTGGAGGTTTCTGTAAGGGTTCTGAAGCTAAAACCTTGTGGGAGGGAGCTGGTTGACTCATTTTGGATAAAATTGAAGGTTCTTTCTTCTGTATAGAAGTGTGGAGTCCTGGAGTCTGCATGAGGTTCTAAACATCTGAAACCCTCTCCCTCTCTCTGCTGATGCAGTGAGAATAATTTCCATCTTCAATCATCAAAGTGACCGGTGCCCAATGTTTATAAATCCCTATCACATGTCAAGATCCTGGGGTAAATGCTAGTCCACCCTGTCTCAGGGGGTAACACACAGGCATATGGGGGTCAGGGGTTGCTACATATTTAAATTAGGATGCCTTGTGTTCTCTTTCAATGATATGTTTGGCTACAGGAGAGAATAAATACAGCATAAGAATTTTTCTTTCAGTCCTTGTGTTGTATCTCTAGTGAAATGACGGCCACATGGACATTTAAGTGTAAAGCCAAAATCTTTGTTTTTTTAAAGATTTGTAGAGAGTCAGGAAGGATTAGAACCTCAGTCAGGTTTTTATTGCTGTCTGTGTAACCACAGGGGAGAATCAGCCTTTTATTTGTTTACGTAACCATGTCAGAAGGTCATATGTGATCAGAAATCTAACATTTTTTAGATGTCAGCAAGACAGGAGATGAGTTAATCATCCAGTTGGGATAGAAGTTTCAGTGTCCCCAATGGAGGATTTCCACACACAGTGGAAAGATTTTTCCTCACTTCCTGTTGGATGTCCAGAACAGAAAGTTCAGTTGTCAGCTCTCACATATTGAATGACAACACAGTATGCATGTAACACTGTACCCAAATTACATTTTTATTATTATTTTGAGACCTATAGAGCTTTCTTTTGGTGGTATTTAATCTTTCTTCATAAATGTAGGCCAAAATATACTCTGCTGCATTTATTTAATAAAATAACCTAAATTAGTTTATATTATTTAGTCTTTGTGACAGTTATAGTCTACAATCTATGGCATATGTATTTGAAAATTGATCAGTCCTGATTAGGGATGAGCCAAACACCCCCCTGTTTGGTTCGCACCAGAGCATGCGAACAGGCAAAAAGTTTGTTCGAACACGCGAACACCGTTAAAGTCTATGGGACTCGAACATGAATAATCAAAAGTGCTAATTTTAAAGGCTTATATGCATGGTATTTTCATAAAAAGTGTTTGGGGACCTGGGTCCTGCCCCAGGGGACATGTATCAATGCAAAAAGAAGTTTTAAAAACGTCTGTTTTTTCGGGAGCAGTGATTTTAATAATGCTTAAAGTGAAACAATAAAAGTGTAATATTCCTTTAAATTTAGTACCTGGGGGGTGTCTATAGTATGCCTGTAAAGGGGCGCATGTTTCCCGTGTTTAGAACAGTCTGAGAGCAAAATGACATTTCAAAGGAAAAAAAAAGTCATTTAAAACTAATCGCGGCTATTAATGAATTGTCGTTCCGACAACACACATAAAAGTTCATTGATAAAAACTGCATGGGATTTCCCCACAGGGGAACCCTGAACCAAAATTTAAAAGAAAATGGTGTGGGGGTCCCCCTAAATTCCATACCAGGCCCTTCAGGTCTGGTATAGATTTTAAGGGGAACCCTGCATCAAAATTAAAAAACGAATGGCTTGGGGGTCCCCCTAAAAATCCATACCAGACCCTTATTCGAGCACGCAACCTGGCAGGCCGCAGGAAAAGAGGGGGGGACGAGAGAGTGCCCCCCCAACCATGCCAGGCCACATGTCCTCAACATTGGGAGGGTTCTTTGGGGTAGCCCCCCAAAGCACCTTGTCCCCATGTTGATGGGGACAAGGGCCTCATCCCCACAACCCTTGCCCTGTAGTTGTGGGTGTCTGCAGGCGGGGGGCTTATTGGAATCTGGAAGCCCTCTTTAACAAGGGGACCCCCAGATCCCCCCACCTGTGTGAAATGGTAATGGGGTACAAAAGTACCCCTACCATTTCACAAAAAAAGCAAAAAAAATGTTAAAAATGACAAGAGAGTTTTTCACAATTCCTTTATTTAAAGTATTCTTCTTTCCATCTTCTTCGGGTCTTCTTCCTTCCTTCTTCCTTCGGTTTCTTCCTCCATCTTCTTCTTCCTCTGGTTCTTCCTCCGATCCTCTGCTTCCAGACCCTTCTCTGGTATGGATTTTGAGGGGGACCCCCACGCCATTTTTTTTTCAATTTTGGCGTGGGGTTCCCCTGTGGGGAAATCCCATGCCGTTTTTATCAATGAACTTTTATGTGTACTGTCGGACCAACAATTCATTAATAGCCGAGAGTAGTTTTAAATGACTTTTTTTCCATTGAAATGTCATTTTGCTGTCAGATTGTTCTAAACACAGGAAACATGCGCCCCTTCACAGGCATACTATAGACACCCCCCAGGTATGAAATTTAAAGGAATATTACACTCTTATTGTTTCACTTTAAGCATTATTAAAATCACTGCTCCCGAAAAAATGGCCGTTTTTAAAAATTCTTTTTGCATTGATACATGTCCCCTGGGGCAGGACCCAGGTCCCCAAACACTTTTTATGACAATACCATGCATATAAGCCTTTAAAATTAGCACTTTTGATTTCACCCATAGACTTTTAAAGGGTGTTCCGCGGCTTTCGAATTTGCCGCGAACACCCCATATTGTTCGCTGTTCGGCGAACTGGCGAACAGCCAATGTTTGAGTCGACCATGAGTTCGACTCAAACTTGAAGCTAATCCCTTGTCCTGATGTACTGATGGCTTTTCTCATTGTGCCAGGACAGTACAAATATCCACAAACGACCCCCTTGAAGTTGTAATTTTTTTTGTCACAATTATTTGGAAACTGAAGAAATAAAATAAAACATTTTTTTCACAATTTTCTTTACATACTGTCACTAGAGCAGTGCAGCGTCACCATATGAATGGAGTGGCAATAATCAGAGACACTGAGTGGTGACAGTATGTACAAAAAACATTTTCAATAACGTTTTTTTTACTTTTTTTTTTTTTACATACTGTAATCTAGCAGTACAGTGACACTGTACTACTCTGGAGATTTTTTTTTACACTATGATTGCTTATTGCAGTGATGATCACTGTATATAAGCAATATTTTTTTTTATAATTGCATCCATTCATGTGTCATTGTGTACTACTGTGATGGCTGTGATTGACCACATCTATCACAATGCACAGGTCTGCTGTGATTGGCCCCTGTACCATGTGATCACTGTGAACAATTACAGGGATCACAATAGTACACACAATGGCTATGAATGAAAGCCGTTGTTGACAACTGACCTGTGCTACATTATTGGTCACAGGGATCACATGGTCCCAGGACCTGTACAATGATCAGACGATCAGTGTTCCACTGTGTCCAATCACAGATCATGCCACTGTGCCCCCTAGGGCATGCACAAGGCGCGCAAGTTGGAGGACATCATATGACGTCTTCCCAGGATAACAGTGCTCTGCCGTGCCATTTTATTAAAAGTATTTTATTACATTATTAGGCCAGGTGGGAGGTGGTTAAAGCTGAACTCTGATCAAAATGCAAATGCAATAATATATGCAAAAAGTGCAAATATTCAATCAAAGTGCAAAAATGTAATGATGCATGATGTGAAGTTCAATAGCAGTAGTAGTTCAATTGATTTAATCCAATTCATTTAGCCATTTATTTAGCCATTTATATGGACGTTTGTCTCACTGTGTATATCTACCGTCGATTTGGGCATTAAGTAAGAAGTCTCCACTGAGTCGGTGCGGTCTATATAGCCACCGTTTGTTTACATATGTCTGCTCGCTGCTAATTTACATAATGCCTGGAAACTTTGAATCATTTGTGTGTGGTTTCTATGGTTACCGCTGGTTTATTTAGTCTGGCCTTTGTCACCCAGTCTCCAAACCCTTGAAAAAGCCACGTGCTTAGTGACGCAATGTGTCGGGAGGAGTCGGGGGACGTCGCTTCCGGTCACGGCCAAGATCGGAAGTCTTTGTTTTACACGCTGCTGATCTTTGCAAATTAAGATGTAATTTGCTACTTTTAATAAAATGTATCTGTTTTAAACTACTAAACTATGGAGATACATTTTATCCTTGCATAATATCCCCTAACTGAAGGAGCTTTGGAGAGAGGTCGTTTTAAGGCGTAAACTACAAAGGAAAGAGCCTTTACCTTCTACAGCTGCGTCGTTTCTCTGTCCTGCTGTGATATCTCCAGCAGAGAAGAAGGAAGCACAGATTGCCATCAAGGATTATCTAGAAGTGTGACTAGACCTATTGGGGTCTATCTTGGAGGTGAGAGGCTAGAGCACACGGGGTGTGGATTGTAAACGTGATCTGCAAGCTTTCATCACATTTAATTTTTCCTTTGCACTTGGACACTTTTTTTCCCTCCCCTCCCCTTTTGCACTATTTTGCACAGTTGAAGAGACTATTAATTATTTATGAAGTTTTCTTGCACTTAAATCAATTAGACAACTACTGCTATTGAACTTCGCATCATGCATCATTGCATTTTTGCAATTTGATTGAATATATGCACTTTTTGAATATATTATTGCATTTGCACTTTGATCGAATTTATGCACCTTTTAAACATATGAGTGTGTGTATATATATATATATATATATATATATATATATAGCGCTCCTTCACTTGATTGTTATTATATATTTTTGGTGCTGGTGAGATTATAGAAGTCCAGCAGCTATATACATATTTTATACAATTTAATTATTTTTATTCAACACTTTGAGTAGCGCACAAGTACCCCACCTATTTATAAAGCTGAGCTCCAGCATGGCAGAATTGATGTTTTATCTTTTGCTGCTGTTAAATAACATTTACAGGTCTTGTCCATCCCCCAGCCTGTGACTGGACAGGGAAATATCAAGCACACTAAAGAGCTCATCTCTCAGTTACCTTTCTCTCTCCTTCTATCAGCATGCTCCTTGTACAGCAGCATGCATGATTGGCTTCCTCCTCCAGTCTGGGCTATGCTGTACACTGCTTATTTTTTTTAAATATATTTAGCAATGTATTAGTGATTACAGAGCTATAGTAAGTTGTGTCTTTTTTTATCCTTCTGGAGTTAGGCCTTAAAGCGGTATTAAACCCAAAACCAAAAATGTAATCTATTGCAGCTTACCAATCATTTGATGTGGTGGCTGCATTTGTTTTCTTTTTTTAACCACTGTTTTCTCCCCGTGATCTGGCCAGTAACACACCTCCCGTATTTCAGTATTACTCTGGATGAAGGAGCACATAGACCCCTTTGGACAGCAGTATTGTCAGCCTGGAAGGAGGGGAGTGTTAAATGTACTACCAGATTTAGACACACTAAATAAATTGAAGCCAAACACCAGCTAACACTTTATAAGCAACTATAGCAAAAAAAAAAAAAAAATTCCTTTGGGGTAAAGCAGTGGCGACTGGTGCTCAAAATTTTTTTGGGGCGGCGCAAACAAACTGAAAACACATCAATTGCAGCCACTGTGCCCATCAAACACAGCAACTGTGCCCATCAAACGTAGCCACTGTGCCCATCAAACGCAGCTACTGTGCCCATTAAACGTAGCCACTGTGCCATCAAACGTAGCAACTGTGCCCATCAAGTGCAGCCACTATGCCCATCAAGCGCAGCCACTGTGCCCATCAAACGCAGCAACTGTGCCATCAAACGCAGCCACTGTACCCATAAATTGCCGCCACTGTGCCATCAAATGCAGCTACTGTACCCATCAATTGCTGACAGCGTGCCCATCAATTGCTGCCACTGTGCCCATCAATTGTCGCTACTGTGCCCCTCCAATTGTTGCCAGTGTGCCCCATCATTTGTTGCCAGTGTGCCCATCAATTGTCGCCCATGTGCCCATCAATTGCCGCTACTGTGCATAGGGATTGGCCGGAGTCAGACCTACATCAGGAAGAACAATGAGAAGGCGCAGAGAACGCTGTAGATACAGTGTTTTTTTATTTGCCTTTTTTAAACTATATAAATGTAAGAGTCCACTGTTATGGCACCTAATAAATATACCATAGCCTTTTTAAACATACTGCACTAGTGGAGGCATCTTTTCTCTCTTCCTTCCCCCATATATGCTGTGGTGGTATCGGAGTGATACGGGATATATCTGTGGAGGATTTTTAAAGGGAGAAACACTAAAGACTCTACCTGCAGCTTATATCAACACAATAGGATCCTGATAGAAGAACGTGGATAGCACCTATTATTTGTGAATGCGATATACCACATATCTATAAGGTGAGAGTCCTGTGAGACCTTAGTCTAATGCTGTGTACACACGGGTGGACTTTTCGGCCGGACTGGTCCGACGGGACAAATCCCTTGGACAATCCGACCGTGTGTGGGCTTCATCGGACCTGCAGCGGACTTTTTCTGTCGAAAATCAGACGGACTTTAGATTTGGAACATGTTTCAAATCTTTCCGATGGACTCAAGTTCGGACGAAAAATCCACTTGTCTGTATGCTAGTCCAACGCACGAAAACCGACGTAAGGGCAGCTATTGGCTACTGGCTATCAACTTCCTTATTTTAGTCTGGTACAAATCTGTCGGACTTTGGGGTGATTGTATGTAGGCAAGTCCGTTCGTTCAAAAGTCTGTCGAAAGTCCGTCGAAAGTCTGTCTGAAAGACCGTCGGACCTTTGATGCCGAAAAGTCCGTGTACACGGCATAAGAGAGAATTTGTGGAATTCTAAATGGATGACGCTATTCACTAGCTATAACACCTATAACAAGTTACATATTTGGAATCTCCTTCAAATGCAGTATCCCGATTTGGAGGACTTATTTATACACTTTTTATAGACTTTTTTCCATCACGTTCAACACCTGGACTGTTTTGAGCACTTGTTTATTATTTATTATTTAGTGTCTCTCCATCTTCTGATGGAGACAGCTTTATGTATTAATTCTTTATTTATGGTTTGCACTGTCACTTTATTCACTGGCACTTTATTAATATTTGCACTGTGATACTATTCACACTTTATTAGTATTGCAAATGTTATTGTTGCAATATTTATTTTTCGATGATTATATTTCATGTGTTTATGTGATTTTCTAACACTGCGTGAGATCACTTTATACTTTTAACTTTCGCTACTGTGCATCGCCCAGGAGACGGGACTTACCTGTCTCGCAGTCCTCCACGTCCAAGCTCCTCGATGTCTCCGGTCCTCTTTATAAGGCATCTAATCACAGCGCCTGTTGTTTCAGCCAATCAGGTGACAGGTAACCAGACCCGAGCACCCAATTGGCTGAGAGGCAGGTCAGTGTTCCTAACACAACACTGAGTAAACAGCGAACGCACAGCACTGCGCCCGCTGTTTAGCATTTTGGAAGCCTAAGGACAGCTTTATCTGTTGAAAAACAACAGACTTATTAGCTAGGTCACCAGGTGAAAAAAGGAAAGAAAGCCTAAAAAAACCTAATGCAGCCATCACATGGAGAATTGATAAGCTTTAATATAATAAATGTTTGCTTTTTGGGTTTATTACTGGCTTAAATACATTGCTGCTAAGTAGAAAAAAACTATTTGACCTGGATTTATGTATCTTTATGTGGTTGGTTTTACTTTTGAGCACTTTATCAGACATATACATGCACACATACATATACACCCCTGTATTTTATTTATAGCCTCTTTATCTGAGGAAACATTTAGTATTCTTTAATGGTTTGTCTGTCATCTCCTGAAATACAACAGTGCTGCGCTCAAAATCAGTTTAGAAAAGGTTGGGCCTACATCCAACAAGCAGGAGTGTGGGCAGAGTGCACAGTTTAGTGTTATCTTTGATCACTGGAGGAGGAAGAAATACATTCTGAAAGTAGACAAAATCAGTCAAAATATATTTTCAAATAAATATGCTTGTTCCTGTGTAAAATGTCATAGAGGAAAACAGTTGTAGTGTTGTGGAGAGACATGCTTGTGGTTACAGAGGCAAAGGCATTTCAATGTCAGGCACACTAAGATAAATTACACCAGCAAGTAATATTCAGTCACAATGGCATAGATGTGACAGAGGCATGTTGTAGGACTGCAGCATCCATTATCAAAATATTAAAGAACACATGAACTAGGGAAATACAGGGCCGCCATATATTCTAAGTGCAGAAGCACACAGGCAATTTTTATTAGCTTGATCCTGCTTTGTTGTTGGTGGCGGTGGCCAGCTGGGATTTCTAGTTAAGGGATGGAGCCCATCCCCTATGTCACTGATGCGACTTTCTGTGGCTGTAGTGCGCTCCCTAATCTTCTGAAGATCCTGGTCCAACAAGTAAATCTCCTGCCTCAAGCTGCCAAAATGTTCCTTAAGCTTGCTAACCGACTCAGTACATTTTTTAACTGCTCGCAAGATTTCACCTAGAGCAGGTTGTTCACTATCATCAGTAGCCAGCTCATTTGCTACTGCATCATTATCCTGTGTGACTGCATGAGGCTCGGTGTTAGAAAATATGGCTGCCACCAGTGTATGTCTAGCTTTGTAGCCAGGGTGGGAGTCCTCCTGAGCTTCTGCTTCCTGAGGCCCTAGTAGCTTTTATGTGTGAAACCGTATGTCCCTGACTGACTCCTCCCTTTGCAGTTTGGCAGCCTTGCCAGGTTTACCTACTTTCTCCTTGGTTTTCCTGACTCCCCATTGTGCACACTGTGGTAGGGGCAGCTGGGCCCCATCTTGGATCCCCCAGGCCACTTCCTCCCTGGTTTTTTGGGTCATCATATGGGTGTTCTGTGTCTGTGATGGGACAGGGAGGGTCACCAGGTTGGCTGCTGAGTATTCAGACCAGTGCAGTGTAGGATAAACACTGGGGAAGGGGAGGTGGAGCTGTCTGGGGTGTTCTGGGGAGCCCTGACCAATCCCTAACCTGGATTGGCAGGGGGCAGGCCTCAGATACCCAGGGTCAGCCCAGCTAGGGAGTGGTTGTTTGGGTAGAAGCTGGAGATGGAGTGCTAGTCTGTCAGGACCTTTGAGGGAGCCTCCCTCAAGGACTACCATATTTTTGCTACACCAAAGGGGCCCGCGGTCCCTGCCAGCAAAGAGCATTCACCCAAGGCCTAGCTGAGCCAGTGTTAGACCTATCTGGGCTAGCTGGTCCGGGAAGTGCAAGCAACTGATGTGCTGGAGGTGTTGAGGAGAGATAGTCTGCAAGCAAGTGAGGTGCTGGAGTTGAAGATTGGAGTTGTATATACCGGTGGTGTATATAGTCGGTCCCATATATATTTTTCTGCAATCAGTTTGGATATCTCATGAGTATCCCATCCAAGTTTATTCCCCTCAATAAAAATACAAAACAAAGTTCAAGGACTGGTTTTCTGCCTGAGGGTAAATGAGAATTGTGTGCCTGGCTGGGCAGGGTGACACACAGACTACAACACACAGCAGCCCTCAAGAGGGTACCGCTACATTCTTATTATGATTTGTCTTGGGGAGAGAGGGTTAGGGGTACAAGATACCCCAAAACAGCAGAAAAAATACATTCATAGCAAACTTCTCCAAGAACTCTTTAAGCCTAGATAGGCAATTATCCGCCTTTATTATTGACCTTTGCCACAGAGCAGCTTTAGGACTCTTTAAATCTCTGCCACAAGCCAGTGTAGATTCTGTAGGCTCAGACAGACATTACATTTACATTTCTTCGGTCTCTGCTGTAGGCCAGCTTGGATTTGGACTTTTGCTACAGGCCAGTTTGAACACTCCAGTCCCAGACAGGTAACTAGGAGAACAAAAAAAAACACCTTGGCCATGGCTTCCTCCTCGAGGCAAAGGATCTGGGAGGAAATGAATATATGTCTCACACCTACACACAACCCCCTCAAAGCTCTAATTTTAATCAGCTAAATACATTCCAGGTGCAGCAAAACAAAACATATACAAAGTAGTACAATTGATTTTCTTTAGAAAGCCGCCACAACCTGATTAGTAAAGACTGTCAGCTGACTTCATGCTAAAGAGATGGACCCACTTTATGCAGAAAGAGCTCTCTAATCAGTAGGACGCATACTCCTCCACTCTGGGGTGGATCCAGAGTCTAGTCTTGGGAAGGGCACTGCCAGAAAATAAGGTGTACCTGTACGCCATTTCGTGCAATAGCCAGTGAAGGCGCGCACTGATTGGCCAGAGGGGGAGCCAATCAGAGGGTCCGGCAGAAGCGATGTCCGCTGGCCACCCACAGAGATAGAACAGCGGTCTGCCGATGTAAACAAGGCAGACCGCCGTTCTGTCAGAGATGAACAGAGGGATCTTGTGTTCCTGTTAACCAGGAACACAGATCCCTCTGTTCATCTAGTGAGTCCATCCCCCACACAGTTAGCAAGCACCCCCTAGGGACACAGTTTACCCTTTGATTGCCCATGATGTTAACCCCTTCCCAGCCAGTGTCATTAGTACAGTGACAGTGCATTTTTTTTATCACTGATCACTGTATTATGCCCTGTACACACAGTCGGATTTTCCAACGGAAAATGTGTGATAGGACCTTGTTGTCGGAAATTCCGACCGTGTGGGCGCCATCACACATTTTTCATTGGAATTTCCGACACACAAAGTTTGAGAGCTTGCTATAAAATTTTCCGACAACAAAATCCGTTTGTTGTCGGAAATTCCGATCATGTGTACACAAATCCGACGCACATGCATGCTCAGAATAAATGAAGAGACGAAAGCTATTGGCTACTGCCCCGTTTATAGTCCCTGTGTGTATGCAAGACAAGTTTGAGCCAACATCCGTCGGAAAAAATCCATGGATTTTGTTGTCAGAATGTCCGATTAATGTCCGACCGTGTGTACGGGGCATTAGTGTCACTGTTTCCCAAAAAGTGTCAAGTGTCAGGTGTCTGATCTGTCCGCTGCAATGTTGCAGTCCCGCTAAAAATCGTCATTACTGGCAATAAATAAATAAAAATGCCGTAAAGCTATCCCCTATTTTGTAGGCATGATAACGTTTGTGCAAACCAATCAATATACGTTTATTGGTATTTTATTTTACCAAAAATTGGCCTAAATTGATAAAGAATTTTTTTTTATAGCAGAAAGTAAAAAATAAAAACCCCAGAGGTGATCAAATACCACCAAAGGAAAGCTCTGTTTGTGGGGGAAAAAACGTAAATGTCACTTGGGTACAGCATCGCACGACCACACAATTGTCAGTCAGTTAAAGTAACGCAGCGCTGTATTGCAAAAAAATGAAGATCATGAAGGGGGGGGGGGGGTAAATCTTTCCAGGGGCTGAAGTGGTTAAGATTGAAAAAGACTAAAAGGGCAGCATTTTTCATAAATAATGGCATACATGTACTTTGCGATTTTATACATTCATTCATTTTTGTACTCACTTTTATTAAAGTACTTTGGTGCTCTGGTGGGGGGAGGGGCTCCCATGGAGGAGCAATGGAGATGAGCGTGATCCGGGATTGCACTGTCTGCAGGCAGTATCACACAACAATGACACACAGCCACTGCTTCATCCTGTGTTTACGCCGTGCTGTAGTGTGGAGAAGATGGAGGAGGTGGTGGGTGGAGCCAATACTCTCACTAGGCTCTGAGAAGGAAGAAGGCTTTGCTCTGAATGCTTGGGCTCTCCTCCTCAGCAGTGGCTCCGAAGTGACTGACGTCACTGGTTGCTAGATGCCAGGCGGCACAGGTGCTAGCAACCAGTGCAGCAAACACTAAAGGCCAAGCCAGCGGCACGGCTCCACCCACCTCCTCTCTCCACCGTCTCTAGGCTCTGCAGCATGAAGACAACAAGGTCTCTCTCTCGGCACCGCTAATGATACTGATGTGAGAGAGGCTCAGGACTGGAATCAGTCAGTAGTATTTTCGGGGGGGGGGGGGGGGGCAATTGCCCTGTTGCCCCCCCGGATCCGCCCATGCCTCCACTAAATAAACTAGTTGCCTGACTGTCTCTGGCTTTAATATACTGAGTCTCTGACAAGGAGAATATCATGCATATTTATGAAGTGCAGAGTAAAGTCTGCATTTTTGTTCAGGTCGTTGTTGAAAGAAATAAAGAAAGTGGATTAGCATGACTGCCAGACAGCTAGCATTTTCAAAAGGAGAGGTCAACAACAGCAGCATCAGATTCTCTCATTTCAGGTTTCTCCAAGAAACCACAGCAGATGCAAACCTATCCTTTCACATATTCACTGGAAATGCTGCAGTGCTGTAATCTTTTTTTATAAAATTCCCATAATTTGCTTCCCACTTTGTAGAAGTTCAAATTAGACTGAAAGTGGCAATGCCTGCACTGGCTGCTAAAGTAAGGTTGAAGGGACAAATATGGAATGAGAGACAGTGGGCCTAATTTACTAAAGGAAATGAGCAAAAGCAACGGTATCATAAGCTTACCTTGTGGGTCTGGCACATTGTACAATGATGTTCAGTTCATGTAGGGCTGTCCTAATTTGCCGTGTGCATTGAACATTCAAATTTGCTGTTATTATGCCTTCTTTTCTAATAAGGTGAACAAAGGAACGCGCATGTCAACATTTCACCGGAGTATTTATTATAAAGTACAATGTGATAAACACCATTATTGCTTACTAAGAAGAGAAATGAGAATGCACCAAGCAAATCATCAGTTTGAAATCACAGTATGTTTTTATAAATGATCTAATTTTTGTTCTTCTAAACTTTCATTATATGATTATCAAGAATATCAACAATGAAAGGTTTTTAAGGTGGACCTTGACTCCTTTTCACAAAAGTTCACATTAGCGTGCAGCTTCTTTGCATGCTGATGTGAAATGATTCTATAGAGATAAGTATTTTTCCTTTTACTTACATTTACTGGATTCCCACAGCCTGGTCTTCTTAGGTGCTGGTGACATAGCCAGGGCCTCACAGATGCCCCCTGGGAAGGCTACAATACCAGTGCCTTTCAATGAAATCCCAGGAGTCCTAACTGCAAAATCTCATAATATCGTGGGAAAAAAGTATTTTTTTTTTTTTTTTTACAGATAAGTGTAATGTCTGTTTATGAGAAGAGTTGTGCACTTTGTCTCCTGCATGTGCGGTATGACATCATAATCATCTGTTTTAAAAAAATAGACTTTCTCATGAGATTATATCTCACTTTTTTCCCCAGCATAGTAATGTGCATTTGCAAGATGATTAACATGACGTCGGCCAGTTTCTTCTTTCTTCCCTGCCACCCCATCTTGTGCATGCGCAATACCGCACTTTTTCTTTTTTTTTTAAATGGCACTGTGGGTTTTTGACTGGTAGGGGACACAGAGTGCTGATACTGGAGAAACTGTGTAGGAAGACAGGCAAGTACTACTAACTTTATTAGTTTTA
This sequence comes from Aquarana catesbeiana, assembly GCF_042186555.1. Lineage (NCBI taxonomy): Eukaryota > Metazoa > Chordata > Amphibia > Anura > Ranidae > Aquarana > Aquarana catesbeiana. The sequence goes on along the minus strand of NC_133329.1, from coordinate 302,135,530 downwards.
GCAATACCTCCCAGTTTTTTGAGATGGGAATGAGGGACACCTATTAGCAAAAGTATGTAAGCATAGGACATACCCCCTGCCATGTCCCCACACCCCCCTTAAAGGAGAATTATGCAAAAAATTATTGGTTAAACCAACATGTGATTTTTTTTTTTTTTACCACTAGTATTCCTTTGTATTGGCTTTTAGAATTTACAGATGCAGCAATTTAGAAATTGGATAAAAGGTTTAGCATTGTAAAACACTTTTTGATAGATAAATAGTGCATTTCATGTTCAACTATATAGATCAGACCAAAAATGAGGATCAAATGAGTAGGAAAAAGGGACAGAATGACCTTGTTCCAAATTACAGACAGACCCTCGAAATCAGGGACAATTAGGAGCTATTCAGAGGTGCATCGAAATTTTGGCCGCCGAAACATATCGGTCGAAAACTGTGTTTTTGTCATGTGGCCGAAAAAAGAAAAAATACCCACTGAAAGGGGGGCAGTCCGGCCCAGGTGCCGCACATTACGGGGGTGTCATCCTGGCGGCTCAGTCAGAGTCGTCCTCTCCCTCCTCCTCTCCTTCCTCCTCCTCTCGCAGAGCCACGATATCCCTCTATGTTACGGAGCTGATTGTTTGGCAGCCCCTGTAACAATGTCCCACCTCCTGTGATACACGGCACACTGGTCCAATGCTGGGAAATTTAATCAGTGTGACGTGTATTATAGGAGGCGGGACTTTGCTACTGCAGCCGCCCGGCCCAGTTGTCAGGGCTGGGCTCAGCCCTTCCTTCTCTGAGCTGGCCGCTCAGCTGTCGGCTAATTGCCAGCTCCCATCTCTCTCCACAGTTACCCAGCTGTTGTTGATTCTGCTCGTCAGACCTGCTTACTTAAATTCGTCCAGCTCACTTGATCTCTCCCTTCGCCTTTGTCAACATCACAGAGACTTTCTCCTGCGTTCCTGTTGAAGACTTGCTCAGCTGACGTTCCTTCTGGCTCCTGATCCTGCTTGCTGTACTACTACGTTTATCTCTGGCTCTCTGACATTTGCTTGGCTGACTACCCGATCCGGTTGCTGAACTCTGGCTTGTTTTGACTATGCTTACTCTGTTTACTTTATTAGTATTATTATTATTAAACAAGTCTGATTCATGGTTCCTGATACCGGGAAAGTCAAATCCAGCTCTGTGACACAGCCGGAGATCGCTGCTCTGATCCGGGTACTGGTGAGGCTGCATCTGACAGGCACTGGTGAGGCTGCATCTGACAGGCACTGGTGAGGCTGCATCTGAAAGGCACTGGTGAGGCTGCATCTGACTGGCACTGGTGAGGCTGCATCTGACTGGCACTGGTGAGGCTGCATCTGACTGGCACTGGTGAGGCTGCATCTGACAGGCACTGGTGAGGCTGCATCTGAAAGGCACTCATGAGGCTGCATCTGACAAGCACTGGTGAGGCTGCATCTGACAGGCACTGGTGAGGCTGCATCTGACAGGCACTGGTGAGGCTGCATCTGACAGGCACTGGTGAGAATGCATCTGACAGGCACTGGTAGGCTGCATCTGACAGGCACTGGTAGGCTGCATCTGACAGGCACTGGTAGGCTGCATCTGAAAGGCACTGGTGAGGCTGCATCTGAAACGCACTGGTAGGCTGCATCTGACAAGCACGGGTAGGCTGCATCTGACGGGCACTGGTAGGCAGCATCTGACGGGCACGGGTAGGCAGCATCTGATGGGCACTGGTGAAGCTGCATTTGATGGACACTGGTGAGGCAGCATTGATCTCTTGTATCATGTCTGCAGTCTCTAACCATCTCTTGTATCATGTCTGCTAGAGGTACACTGAATGAAAATTTTGCTAATACTATTAGCAATGTGCTTTAAGTTTAAGTAAGAGATTGCAGACACGATACAAGAGATGGTCTGAGACTGCAGACTGCATTTTTCTTGAGCTTTTCTTTCACTAAAGGAGCCAATACCGGCCAACAATAGATTCATAATAATTTAAATTGATGATATTAAGTAAAAAGTTGAATATAATACAAGTATGTATATAAAAATATGAATATTTTTTAAAAACTGTCATTTTCGGTTTCAGTTTTGGTTTTCAGCTAAGTACATCCTGCATTTTCAGTTTTGGTTTCAGCACCAAAACTTCTATTCGGTGCACCCCTAGTTTTAGTGTGAAGTGTAAACCCGGCCTTTAGGCCCCATTCACACCTGAGCATAGCGTCTTCAGGCAGAAAGTCGTGCGATTTTACCGTGATTTTTACTGCGGTTTTTACGGCATTTTTGCTGCGATTTTGCCACGCTTTTGTGCAGGTCAAAAGGTCACCAATGTAAAAAGCAGAAAAACACCCAAATCTGCCTAAAAAAAATTTCAAGAACTTGTTTGAGCTTCAGGCATTTTGGAGCTTCTGGTTTCAGGCGTTTTGGAGTGGAGATGTGAACCATCTCCATAGAGAATAACTGATTTTGTTCCCCTCCAGCGTTTTGTAGCTTGAGGCTTTAAGCTACAAAACGCTCAGATGTGAATGGGGCCTAAGCCTCGTATACACGGTACGATTGTTGGCCAACTGAGCGTCTGATTTTTGTCTTAAGGGCGTGTGCCAGGATCTTGTCTTGCATACTAATGATACACAATTGTCGTGCTACAAACACAAATGTAGTGACGTACTACAAGGAATTTCAGCTCTTGAGCACCACCCTTTGGGCCCCTTCTGCTAATTTCGTGTTTGGTGAGCATTGATTCCAAGCACGCGTGTTTGTACTTTCAGCTTTTGTGTGACGGACTAGTGTACTGACCATACGAAAATCAGACAACAGACCATTGTCTGCCAAAAATTTACTAGCCTGCCATCCAACATTTGTTGGCCGAAAGTTGGACAACAATTGTCAAAAAGAGCGTACTAACGGTAAGATTTTAGGACAACAGTCTGTCAACAGACAATCCCCTGCCAACAATTGCATCGTGTGTACGGGGATTAAGGCCCCATACACACTATTAGATTTTCTGCAGATTTTTGTCTTCAGATTTACCAAAACCATATAATATGAGGTCAAACCTTAAGAGTTTCAATTTGTATGCAATCAGGCAGGCCCTTGCACTACATGGTTTCAGTAAATCTGAAGACAGAAATCTGCAAAAAAGCTAATAGTGTGTATGGGGCCTAAGTCTTCTGTGGCAGGTGTAGTAATCACAATCTACCACTTGATGTCAGCATTGATTTGCAGTAAAAATTACATAAGCCCTTTATAGCTGCAGCTGTTAAAAATAAGATGCTATTCTACATAGGAACAAAAGCATTGCTTGATCATATTTAGTGAGCAGAAATTAATAAGCACAATTAAATGCACAGGTGTTTTAAAGTTAATGTGTATGCAAAATGACAGCCGTATTAAGGAATAAAATCTCTAATAAGTCTCAAATAGAAATTGCTTAAATAAACTTCTAACAATCACAAATATATTGTCAGCAGTTTCCAAACCGAGGAAGAAATATCAAAGATTTTGAGAGATTTAAGAAATTTAGACTAGGCTAGAAATTTCTATGCTTTGTGTATAATTTCCAAGGTGAATGTGATTGTTATTTATTTTTTTTGTATGCCCACACAATTTATACTATATTGAGATGCAAAAAACAGCCAAACTGCCTTTATTTCTTAATGCCTGTTTCTTGTGTTTGGATGTATTTTCTCCTGGGTGCACATAGGTATGTTGTTTTTTAGGTGAACTGGAATTGCCTTTAAATTCTGATTGGGAAGCCACTGTAGGCTCATTGCTTTCAATAAAATGTATTTTCATTTGATCGATTGACTATTTAACACATTTCAGTACTGGTTGTTTTATTTTGCAAAGTTTTTCAGTAGCAAAAATTGAAAACAAAGAGACACTAGCATTTTTTCAATTCATTCAATAGGTAATAATCATGAATAAACACTTTTTCCTGTATTCCGTTGTTTGGCTTGTATTTCTTGGATTATTACCTCTTTTTAATAAAGGCATTGACTTTGACTGCAGCTGTCCAAAATTTTCTCCTTAAGCAACAATTTTGATCAATCAATCAAAAAAAAAAGTCAAAACATTGAAAAAAAAAAATCAAACTTTCTGTAGTGCATCATACAGAAATGTAAGGTCGGTAGTAGCAGACACAATATTCTGCTGTAGCTGCAACCTTCATTCTTAAGGAAATTAAAGTAGTTCTTGGCTGTCACACTGAAAGCCCAACCCTGCAGTTAATGGGCTCTGTTGAACTCAGTATATCAGGAGTGCTGTCAGCAGGGCTGGCTGTCGCACTGAAATCAATGCTTGACTGATTACACAAAAGGAGATGCTCAAGTATGACAGTCTGGTCCTGCACAATGCAGAAGGTGGCAGGGGTAACACAGAGGGCAGGAGTGCACCCTTCCCCCTTCCTCCTTACCCCAGCACCCTGGGCAGGAGCCTCTTCTTTTTCTTACTTAGCCTAGGACAGACTAAAGATGTAAGGAGTGCTCACTTCAAAACATGAAAGTCCACTTAGCTTACTGAATACGTTGAATCTGCATCCACTTTGAACACCCTGTCATGAACAAGGAAAATTAGAAAAATAGATTCTCTGCTTGCACATGAATGAATGGTTGAAATATACACAAGTACATGAATAGTCTCTTCTCCACTGGAAAATCAGCCCTACTGGTGTCCACACTCACTCATGTGTTTGCCTGATCAAGACACGTATGCCCAACATCTGTATTTCCAATTCTGAAGTCTAAGTCTCACTAATGTAGCACCCTCTAGTGTGTACTAGAAGTGAGTGTAGGCATACTCTGACTCACATTTAATCTGGTGAGTCTTAATTTGGTCAGGGTTTATAAGAGGGCTGGATGACTCTTCCTTTCAGCTCTCTGGTGCCTCCCTTTGGTTCAGAAGGTTTGAGAATCTTTTAGAACTAGAGGGTGGGGGTTAGGAGGAGCTGCTTTGATTATTTATGAGGCCTCAGTCAATCCCCAGTAGTGGGCTGGCAGGGGACTGAGTTCACCTCATAAATAGACATGGGCCATGCCAGCACGGGCAGTCGAGTGGAAGATGGAGATGCAGTGTTGAGGAGGCTGTCAGTGGCCCTGAGGGGTACCCCCTAATCTGAGGGTGGGGGGGCCTGCCTTGGACTGGGGCTCGGGTGCTGAAACATTTTTGCTAAAACACAGAGGAGGAGGTCTTCCTGGAGCAAGAGAGGACAGAGTGAGTAGTGCAACACTGTTGGGGACTAACAAAGGGGGAGACTCTCACAAGTAGCCAGTCTCCCTTGAACACAGAAGTGCTTAAGTCTTCAGGCCTTTCCCTGAGAGATCTCTTGAGAATCAGCTGGGTGGACTGGTGAAGAGTCACCTGGATGGGCTGGTAAAAGAGGCAGCTGCAGCCTGGTGGGTTGGCAGTGCCTGAAGAGGTGGTGCTTGGATCAGTGGCCACAGAGGAGAAGTAACATGCTGCTTCATTGAATTTAAGCTACACCTAAAGGAGAGGTCCAGCCAAAGCTAGTTTGGCTTGACTTCTCCTATGAATCACAGAGGGGCAATTCATTTTCCACTCCTGTGACCCATTTTCAGCAGAGAGCAGGCTGAAGTCCGCTCCCTGCTGACGTCACCAATGTCAGTAGAGTCACGGCATGATCCCAACCATGGAGTGTGGATCAACCAGGTGTCTGGACTGACACCCAGCTCAGCCTCAGTGAGCCATTGAGAGCCCGAGACAGCTCAGTGCTCCAATGAGCGTGGAGGGAGCAGAGAGCTGGCAACTGACAGTCTGCAGCTCTCTGCTCACGGAGCTCTGAAAAACGAGTGATCTGCAGTGTTCAATCGCTCGGTTCTCAGTGTGGAGGCGCCAGGGCACAGATGCAGCATTGCACCGATGCTGCATTCAACTAGGTAAGTATGAATGGGGAAAAAAATCCTTTACTTCTCTTTTAAAGTACCTGTGAGTTCCTGCTTGTAATGGGCTGTTGCTAAAATCTGACTTTGTGCCTGTCACATCATCTCAAGAGTGATTCAGCTGAAGCCAACAAGTGTTTGTGCTGGAGGAAAGAGAAGAGACTGTATATAGATGTATATAGGAAGTTGTCCCTGAAGTTTGCTGATGTCAAGTGGGCATCCCATAACCTCCCATTCCTATCCAAGTTAAAGCGGAGATACGGCCACCAAATTTTTATTTTTATTTTCCAGGCATCCCCTCACACTGCATTAATAACACACATAAACTGTATGTGTATATGCTAGTGGATAGTAATCATATTTTTTTTTTTAATCTTACGATGTAGCTGATTCACTTCTGGCCGTTGCCATGATGAATTTGGGCATATGAAGCTCAATCGTAACCTCCACCTGGATAACCAATCGAGAGATGCGTGCTGGGTAACCAGCATGCACCTCTTGATCTCGCGCATCCACAATCCTCTGGCAGCCATAGCACTGATTGTTTAGCAAGTTGCCATAACAACGGGCAGCGATGGAGGAAGGTACTGAACCATTGTTATGGCTAGATAGATAGATAGATAGATAGATAGATAGATAGATAGATAGATAGATAGATAGATAGATAGATAGATAGATAGATAGATAGATAGATAGATAGCACTTCTGGTAAGTATAAAAAAAATACACTCCAAATGTTTTTTATTATTAATAAAAGACTGTGAAAATGTGAAAAAAGTTTTCACATGCAGCCCCAGTGCCCATCATATGTAGCCTGTGAGCCCATCATATGTAGCCTGTGTGCCCATCATATGTAGCCTGTGTGCCCATCATATGCAGCCTCTGTGACCCCCCGCTCGCCCTCTGACCGGCACACACTTGCCCTATCCTGGTGGCGAGTGACAGTGGCGATCTGTGGGACACGCAGGTGATGGCGGCGAGCTCCTGTGTTCTCCATGGCTCTCTGTCCTCCCGTTCCGTTTAGGATGCCTGTGCCTTCAACCAATCAGGTGATGGGTATTAGATCCACGCCTCCTGATTGGCTGAGAGGTGGTTCAGTGTTAGCAAAGCAAATATTCATTTGTTTTGCTGACACAGCTGGGTGAACTGCGAGCACAATGCTCTGCGCTCGCATTTCATGTTTTTTAAGGCCTTTTAGAGCCCATGGCTCTAACCAGGTGCTTCAAATAACAAAAAAAAAAACAAATAAAAAAAACCACCCCTGCCACTGGAATTCAGGCGTCCGAAAAGGGGCCGGACGCCTGAATAGGGGGTGGTTACAGCAGCCATGGATAGATTTGTGCGATGCATGAATCTATCCATTTTACATGGTGGCTGGAGAGGGGGCGGCTGGAGAGAGGGGGCTGCGCCCGTGCACGCTTAATGGACGCACCACCACTGGGTGTCACCTTGTTTGCTCTGCCAAGTGGCACTGGCCCCGGAAATATGAAGGTACTATTAAATGGGAGTTCAATCAGCCACAGCTCAAGGAACCCCTAGCAACCTCTGAAGGAACATTGGCTTAAAAATTACAGTATGCACAGTATTTATTTATTAGAGGTTTGCAGTATTGCCATCTAATGACCATATCATTATTTCCAAAAATAATGTGATCATTTATGAAAGGGGGAAATAAGCACAATCATGAAGCACTTTGAGAACACTAGTATCTTCAATTTATTCTGACATGCATGTTTGTGAAAATGATGTGTCAGACTTATCAAACTGTGTATGTATCAGAGGACAGCAACAACATTACCCTGCAGCACAACACTTCACCCTGCTGTGAGCAATGTCATTCCTGCTCTCTCATTACAAGAAAATGATACACAGCAGAAAATGAAACATAGATAGTATCACCACCTCCCAGGAATAGCTTATTTCTTGCACCTGCCTGTTGCAGTTTTAACTACCCCATATCACCTTGCTCCACTGCAATTATACTGTATGTAGCAATAGTTGCGGCCCATCCATGCAGGGAGCAAAGGCGCCGCCCCCCTAATCCACGCGCCCCCACCCCAATCTACATGCAAGGTGCTGGATGCATGGATTTTATTTATTTATTTATTTTTTAAAGATGATTGGAGCCTGAGGCACTGCACCCTGAGCTCACCCAGTTGTGTGACAATAGCAAATTAATATTTGTTATTGTCTTCCTGATTCTCCTCCCAGCCAATCAGGAAGCCCCGATTGGTATGGGAGTCTTAGGACTCCCTGATCAATTGTGTCTCAGGACACACTTCCTGTTCGGCTGGGAGGAGAATGTCTCTCTGTGTGCTGCATTATGCACGGACTCACCCCACCAGGCAGACGATATCTTTGAAGTCCGGCCGGGAAAAGCGATTATGAGGTCCTAAGGTAAGGCATCCGATTGCACTCATGTTTGTCTCCTGGGGGAGGATGAGGTGATCGCCGCCGTCTGCTACTACGTAGCACCCTTTTAGTTAGGTGCTAATAAGTAGGTAGGTTTTAGGTAAATTTTATTATTTTTGGACGCTGTAGCGAGTGAAGCAGAGTCGATTATTTTGGTCTGTGCTGTGCTCTGTAGCTGCAGGCTTGCTTGTCTCCCCCTGTCTTCCTAGAAAGTACTGGAACATAGTGGGTGGAGAAGGTAGAGCCTAGGCTGACCAGGCATACAACCTCAGCCAATCCCGGGGCTTAGAGCTGTATATAAGATCTGTAGCATGGAATCCTTTGCCTTTTGGAGAGAGACCCAGCCTAGAAGTGCTGTTAAATCTTCCAAAGCTGTGTAAAAGCTGCAAGGAATCCTGGATGATTCTGGCTCATCAAAGAGCTGAAGGATCACCCCCCAAGTCGCAGGAACAACTAGGCAATGTCCAGGGAGGATCTTATCGGGAGGCTCATGGTGCAGTGTCAGCTTAAACTGGAAGGAGGCATCCAATCTTGGGAGAGAGATTGTTGCCATTGTGCCCCTTTTTGCTAGGAGGACTGTTCCAGACCTGCAAGCCAGGTTTGCTTCCATAGTGGGAGCCCCTGCACAAAATCACTTGCTATTTCCTACATAGAACACTCTTCTTTCAGCGTTAATCATTTGCTAGATAGTGTCCTCCATCAAGTTGTTAGTTTTGTGTATACCAAGGCTTATCCCAACTCATACCCCAGTTCTACAAAAAAAAACTATAAAAAAGACACTATCTGCCTACTCATTGTGTGAAAGACTGAGCAAAACTTAGTGCGTAGTCCCTGCACTTTCCCTCAGGAACCTTTCCCTTTTTCTATTCCCCCAGGAACCTGTTCCTACGCTAGCCATATGCACAAAGCATGCCAAACTCAGGAAGCAGGGTTTAAAATGGCCACTGTGGTCACGTGTGGCACCAGCATCCAATTGGACAGCTACCCTCCCTGATGACCTCAGAAAGTCATAAAGGAACTGAGTTCCTAATGGCTTTCTTCCACTACTATATTGCCGCTTTGGTCGAGCACCACCTACAATGGGGAATACAGACCACACTTTCCTACATGCTTGCCATTATGTATGGTATAATTACATAGTCACATAGTTAGTCAGGTTAAAAAAAGACACAAGTCTATCTAGTTCAACCATAAAAAAAATAAAATGAAATAAAAAATATCATACAATCCCATATACCCAATCCTATACCCACAGTTGATCCAGAGGAAGGCGAAAAAACCCCCCAGAAAAGCAGGATCCAATTTGCTACAACAGGGGAAAAAATTCCTTCCTGATCCCAGAGAGACAATCAGATTTTTCCCTGGATCAACTTTACCTATAAATGTTAGTACCCAGTTATGTTATGTACATTTAGGAAAGAATCCAGGCCTTTCTTAAAGCAATCTACTGAGCTGGCCAGAACCACCTCTGGAGGGAGTCTATTCCACATTTTCACAGCTCTTACTGTGAAGAAACCTTTCCGTATTTGGAGACAAAATCTCTTTTCCTCTAGACGTAAATAGTGCCCCCTTGTCCTCAGTGTTGACCGTAAAGTGAACGACTCAACACCAAGTTCACTATATGGACCCCTTATATATTTATACATGGTGATCATATACCCCCTTAATCTCCTCTTCTCAAGAATGAATAAATTCAGTTCCTCTAATCTTTCCTCATACTGTAGCTCAGCTCCTCAATGCCTCTTATCAGTTTGGTTGTCCTTCTCTACACTTTCTCCAGTTCCCCGATATCCTTTTTGAGAACTGGTGCCCAAAACTGAACTGCATATTCCAGATGAGGTCTTACAAATTATTTATACAGTGGCAAAATGATATCTCTCTCTGGAGTCCATACCTCTCTTAATGCAAGAAAGGACTTTGCTCGCTTTGGAAACCGCAGCTTGGCATTGCATGCTATTATTGAGCTTATGATCTACCAAAATCCCCAGATCCTTCTCTACCATTGATTCCCCCAGTTGTACTCCCCCTAGTATGTATGATGCATTCATATTCTTAGCCCCCAAAGTGCATAACTTTACATTTATCAACATGAAACCTCATCTGCCACATAGTTGCCCAATTAGACAGTGCTTTGAGGTCAGCTTGTAAATTGCAGACATCCTGTAAGGACGTTATTCCACTGCATAGCTTAGTGTCATGTGCAAAGACAGAAATTCTACTTTTAATCCCAGACCCAATATCATTTATAAAGATATTAAAAAGTAAGGGTCCCAGCACTGAACCTTATGGTACACCACTGATAACCTTAGACCATTCAGAGTAAGAATCATTAACCACTACTCTCTGAATTCTGTCTTTTAGCCAGTTTTCTATCCATTTACAAACTGATATTTCCAAGCCTGTAGACTTTACCTTACACATGAGCCATGTGTGGGGAACTGTGTCAAACGCTTTTGCAAAATCAATGTGTATCACATCCGCCGCCACCCCTCTGTCCAAGGTTTTACTTACCTCCTTGGGTTTGTTTGACAACTTCTGTCTTTCATGAATCCATGCTGTCTGTTGCTTAAAATATTTTTTTCCAGCAAGAACTCGTCTATGTGGTCTTTTATTAAACTCTCCAGTATCTTCCCGACTATAGAACTTAAACTAACAGGTCTATAGCTACTTGGTTCCCTTTTTAAATATAGGCACCACATTGGCCCTATGCCAATCCAGTGGTACTATTCCCGTCATTAATGAGTCCCTAAAAATTAGATACAATGGCTTTGAAATTACAGGGTTCAATTCTTTTAGGATCTGTTATAATGTGTAAAATCAATAGAACTGTGGCCTTCCCCCTTACTGGGGAAGAAAGGGCCTATGCTTCTTAACGGTCATGATGCTTTCAAGTAAATGTAAACTCTTACCTTGTTGGGGGCGTGGCCAACCGGCACTGAAGATGGGCACTTAGCTACACAGCTCTTCAGTGAGGAGAAATACCGGAGTGATTAGAGCCACCCAACCTGCACCAATTTTCGACCCAGGGACACAGCACTTCGCCGCTGACGATGTCCCGCAAAAGGATGGGAGAACACAGGCCCAAGAAGCTGACAATCCTCATGTCCCCTTCGGAGGTCAGTGACCGGCGGTGGCGGCCTAGCAGCACCAAACGATTCATACACAGATCTTCCTGATGACATTCAGGGAGAAATAGGATTCTCAGCTCAGCCATCATCCCCTGCACTAGACACAAGTACCGATCCCCTTACCAGCAGCCCCGCCAAAGCCCGGATAAGGATGGATACACCGTACCAGAGGCCGCCCACGGCCCTAATAGAGCCCCAGGCCTTCAATCCAATGCAATCCGGCCAGGCCCTACACAGCTCTATGGCATCCTTCCCCACCTCTGGTCAGCCTGTAATAGATACTACTCTAAAAGACATGCTCATGTCTTTACAGACATCGCTGATGACAGACCTATCATCAATGTTCCGCAAAATCTCTACTGACATGTGGGCCATGGGGAACAGGGTATCTAACATTGAAACAGGCATGAACGAATGCACAACTACAGTGAATGACCTAATTGATGCACATGATGAAATCAAGGAAGAACAAGAATGGGTCCAGGCCAAGCTGGCCGGCTTAGAAGACCGCTCAAGGCGGAACAACGTTAAACTGCGTGGAGTCTCTGAAACTATCTTACCAACAGACCTTCCTAAGTTCGCTAAAGATCTCATTCACACCATCCTACCAGATATATCCCCCAGAGATATCATCATAGACAGAATCCATAGAATAGTGAAACCTACCCATCTGGCAGCTTCGGTACCCAGAGACGTACTCATGCGTATACATTTCTTTCACATAAAAGAAAAAATGATGACAGAAGCCAGGTCCAAATCGCCACTACCAAGACCTTATGAGGAAATCCAGATCTTCCCAGATCTATCTAAATACACGCTACAACTCAGGAGGAACCTGAATTCTGTCACTAAGGGGCTCAACAACCACAAAATTTTATACAAATGGCGATACCCGGCAACCCTCCTCATAACCAAGAATGGCACCACACATGCAATTAATGATCTACAAAAAGGTATGCGCCTCCTGCACGAATGGGGCATCATAATAGAGGCACCCAAACATGAGATCCAACCTTTGCAACAACGTAGACCTCTACAACCACGCCGCAACCAGGGAACAAAAGATCTCCCAAACAATGCATGACTTCAATCCCGGACGGGCCAACAACCTCGACAAAAAATTTCTCCCTCACTGAACACTGCGTTTACTTGATTGTTCAGTTTAGTCATCTCAGTACTAACTGTTTTCCCCCCACAGCGGCTCAGCTGAATTCAGCCACTACTACGCCACCTTACTATTTTATTTTGTTAAAATAACACACAGCAGAAGGGAAAAAAAAAAAGTTCTGTGTTTTCTTGTTTGTTTTTTATTTTTTCCTTCCTTTGCAGTGTTTCATATAACTAAGGTAAATTGACTTGCTACTCTCTACCATAGCTATAGCACCGAACTCACGACACCAAGAACCATAATCACCAACAGATCCACATCTTCAAGTAGTATCAACCAATACAACAAAAACACTCCGACCATCTAACAGTAAGTAACCACAGATCTCTCCTCCTCCATCTACACTCCAACATCCAGTAATGCCACTTACCATACTGTCCCTTAATGCCAAAGGCCTAAATCACCCAGCAAAACGTCACTCCTTATGGCTCACAGCAGAAAAATTACAAAGTGACATTTTATGTATCCAAGAAACACATCTACTGCCCACATCCATAGCACTTTGTTCCAACAACAAGTTTCCTCACATCTACCACGCTACTTATGCTACCAAAAAAAGAGGAATGCTAATAGCTGTAAAAAATGATGTAGACTTCCACCTGCTTCAATGTATATCTGACCCCAACGGGAGATACATAATCCTAATATGCACCATAAACAAAACCACATACACATTACTCAATGTGTATGCCCCCAATTCTCAACAAATGAAATTCCTTAGATCAGTACTTCGCAAAGCCAACAAAGCCCGACAGGGCCACTTACTCATATGTGGAGACTTCAACTTGGTTCCAGATATCCATATGGATACAACATCGGCAGCAAAAAGAAGAGAATCCCCCTTGAAACAATTCCTAGCAGCACAAGATCTATTTGATGTTTGGAGGTGTTACCATGGCTCTGAAAAGGACTATACTTACTTCTCCCCACATCATAAATCCTACTCGAGGATCAACATGTTCCTCACAGACAAATGGCTATTACAAAATATAAGTGCTTCTGCAATCCACACCATAGCATGGTCGGACCACGCTCCTATCACAATTACCATAACTGACACCAAACACCAGCGGAATACTTTCCTCTGGCGTGCCAACAATTTCATAATACAACATCCACAATACTCTCAAACCATCAAAGAACATCTCACTGAATACTTCCATCTTAATGACGGATCAGTGTCCGACCCTGCTGTGGTGTGGAGTGCACACAAGGCTGTTATTCGGGGCACCTTAATTAAATTAAGCTCTATTAATAAAAAGAAGAGGACGCAGCATTTTGACAAAATCACCTCACAAATTGGCAATATTGAGTCCTTACACAAAGCTGATCCACGCCATACATATTTGGCCCAACTAATGACACTGAGACAGGAATTGAGGATGCTCCTCCTCCATTCCTTCGAACACATACAACGTAAAATTAAAGCCACCTCTTACTCTACATCCAACAAAGCAGGAAAAAAATTAGCACAACGCCTCAAAGGAAAGAGATCCAAAACTAAAATCACACACCTAATCCATCCCCACACTAAGGAACAACTGACTAACCCGCAAGATATGGCTAATGCTTTCAGTACCTACTACAGTGACCTATATAATATAAAACAAGACACCTCCTCATTTCAACCCTGAGAAGAAGACATAAATACATTCCTACGGCAAATTACACTCCCTACACTCACGGAAGCACAACTATCCTCTTTGAATGAACTTTTCACTGAACCAGAAATCCTAGACACAATAAACTCGTTACCTCCAGGGAAAGCTCCTGGACCTGATGGTCTGTCTGGAGAATATTATAAGAAATTCTCCACTCAATTAACCCCACACTTAACACAACCTTTCAACAACGCTGCCTCCTCTTCAAGGTTCAGCAAGGAAACATTGAATGCAATTATTATAACATTGCCAAAACCAGGAAAAGAACCGTCCTCCCCCCAAAACTTTCGTCCCATATCATTACTTAACCTTGACTTAAAAATATATGCCAAAACCATTGCCAAACATTTGATGGTGTTCATGCCAGACCTCATCAACAAAGACCAGTCAGGATTCATTAAGGGCAGACAAGCACCAGATGCCACGAGACGCATGATAAATTTGATACATAATGCTGAATCCAGTGGAACGCCTTCTCTGCTGCTCTCATTAGACGCAGAGAAGGCGTTCAATAGGGTTCATTGGTCATATCTCCAAAATGTACTTCTTAAATTTGGTTTCCAAGAACACATATTCAGAGCCATCATGGCATTATATTCCAATCCATCAGCACAAGTGTACTCAGCAGATATGCTATCACAACCGTTTGACATATCAAATGGCACACGCCAAGGGTGTCCTCTATCACCAATCATATTTAACCTGATGATGGAACCCTTGGCGGAACACATCCGCTCTAATCCCTCAATTACAGGCTTAACGGTAGGCAAAATCTCTCATAAGAACAATCTCTTCGCGGATTATGTGATCTTGATTCTCACCAATCCAACATCTTCTCAGGCAGAAGTCCAAAAACTATTAGAATGGTTTGGACAAGTCTCTTACTACAAAGTGAATACGACTAAATCATACATCTTAGATCTTAAAATTGATGCCACAACTAAAAACTTACTACAAAACCAATACCCCTTTACATGGTCAGATAAAAACATATCATATCTCGGGATACTTCTTACAAGATCAGTTAAACACCTCTTCTCAGCAAATTTTAAACCTCTACTTGACAAACTACGAACAGAAATCCAAACTATAACAAAGCTGGAATTATCATGGTCCGGGAGACTTGCAGCATTTAAAATGATTCACCTGCCACAAATCCTTTACTTGTTCAGAACTCTCCTCATTCCCATACCGAAATACTTTTCCAAATCTCTCCAAACCCTACTCAATAAATGTATATAGAAAAATACCAAACTTAGAAGCACACACTCGACACTCATGAAACACAAATTAGCAGGAGGATCAGGCACCACTGATTTTGAAGATTACTATCAAGCATCAGCACTAGACCAACTTAAAGATTGGTTCCACCCAGGTCCTAATACACTATGGGGAAAAATAGAGAACTCATCACTTATTCGCCGGAATCTTCGATGGTGGTTGATGAGCACTCCCTTAGGAACAAAAATACCGTCGGCACTACCACCCACTATGAAAATATCAGCCATAGCATGGAAAATCTTGGCCCAAACTAGTCAAACCTACCCTAATAATCCTCTAATACCTATTTCTATTGAATCCCTCCACCACATATCACCAGACTTATCATTATCCAAATGGCCCTGCCAGGGAATAAAATCCATTCAAGACCTATTCCAAAACTCAAAACCAAAACCCTTCTCTCTTTTACAATGCGAATATAATATACCCAAAACTGATCTTTTTACCTACTTTAGAGTAAAGCACTGCCTTGATAAATTATATCTCCCACTATACACAATACACCCAAAGGCATGGCAATTTCTAACTAATCCATCCCCAAATACAAAATGGATCTCTATATTCTACAATATTTTACACCAAAAATGCAGATTCACTAAGGCTCCTCCCCACATACACTGGGAGAATGATTTAGGACAAAAATACACAGAATATCAATGGCAACAGGCACTACAAACAATTTATAAAGCAACTAAATGCTCTGCCTTATGGGAACTAGCCCAAAAACTATCTCTCCAATAGTACTTAACCCCACTAAAAATGGCCTTGTTTAATAAAAATTCCCCAAACTTATGTTGGAGATGCAATTCAACTAAAGGAGACATACTGCACATTTTCTGGCAGTGCAGCCTTCTCAAAAATTACTGGAATAATATCTTCAGAGTCCTAACAGACATCACGACACAACACATCCCTCTGACACCCGACTTGGCGATCTTAAACCTGAACATAGATTCTATACCACAAACCTTCAGACATGTAACAACACACATCCTACTAGCAGCAAGACTAAGTATAACAAGACTTTGGAAATCTGATAAGATCCCTTCAGTGGAACACACACTCGAACTGGTAAACATACATTATAGCTATGAACTAATCATGGCTTCCAGTGAAAACGGATTAATGAAAGAAAAAAAGCTGTGGTTACCATGGGAACAATGGGTAGGTGCTGAAAAATTCCTATGATGAAAAAGTTCTGTGATGAAAAATTTCTGTGATGTATGAACACTAATAACTAAATTAGTCATGATATATTACCGAGTCAATACGGTATACTCGAATATTTACTCATCTTAATATATGATTACTGTAAAACATATACTTTGGTTACCCAGTACCAACAGGTTTAAACCTTTCCCCCTAGGAGACAAAAGAGGTCCCAGTGGGGGTCACCTAGGGGGGTTAACATCAAAAATCACTATTCTAGAGTAACCATCTAACTAATCATTTCAATATACCAGATGTATAAGTTTCTGCTTCTCATTATCATTCGTTATCTATTATATGTTAACACAAGTTATACAATATATCTTTATGTATTGTCATGTACACAATTCTTTGTACAACGTCTTACAATGTCCCCACTGTATTATTTTCCCTAAAACAATAAAACTTATTGAATCAAAAAAAAACAAAACCCTTACCTTGTTAAAGGAAAACCTATTCAGTTAAAAATAATATAGAAATGAAAAGCAAAACATTTGTGTATAGATTTAAAAAAAATATTTATACCTTTTCTTTCCTTTTTTTATAAGTGATCCTATTCCCTCTGTTCTCAGCTGCATAAGACCTGGGGGAGATCAGTACACTGAACTTCCCAGTGAAAGGCTGTGTGAGGGAGGTGTGTCAGGACAAGTCTGATCATTGGAGGAGAAGCAAAACGCCTGAA
The DNA here is from genome assembly GCF_042186555.1 of Aquarana catesbeiana. Classification (NCBI taxonomy): domain Eukaryota; kingdom Metazoa; phylum Chordata; class Amphibia; order Anura; family Ranidae; genus Aquarana; species Aquarana catesbeiana. The sequence continues at coordinate 302,118,095 of NC_133329.1, read as the reverse complement.
GCTCAAAAAAGTACATGAGCTTCTTTTTGGGCAGACTACAGGCGTTTTTCTGCTTTTTACATTGATGACCTTCGAACCTGTACAAAATCGCTGCAAAATTGTGGTAAAAACGATCAGGTGTGAATGCAGCCTTATAACTGCAGGTGCCTGCAGAATGCAGGATACACAATGGTGATCTTATAGCAAAATGTATTGTTGTATAGTTTATAATATGATAGTAAACAGCAAAGGTCAGTTGGATTTTATTAAGAAATACTGCTTTAATGTTTCCTGTACACTCTGTACTGTAGGGAGCACAGATATTTCTGGCCATGGTTTATCAAAGTGCCTGACAGAAACTGTTGCATGTGGGAGAATTATAGGGGAGAATGAGGTTTCCAGGGCCCAATGTTCACCTTTAAAACAGAAATGAAGAGCTGTTAAACAAAGCAATCAATCACATAGGTAGCTTTAAAGTGGCATTAAACCCAAAACAAAAATGGCATATTTTGCAGCTTACTAATTCTTAGATGTGGTGGCTACATTATTTTATTTTTTAGGCCTTTTTTCATCTGGTAAGTCTGTTATTTGTATACTTCCTTTAGCGGACCAAGCGCAATCAAAAATACAATATAAAAAAAACACACACTTCTATTGTGCGTTAATGCGCAAACCCAGCAATTAAAGACCACCTCCTGTTCAATATATAAATAAACTTATTGGAGTAAAAAATCATACATTTCAATGTGTAGACAAATGATATGCGTTAATATGCATCATGAATCATGATATAAACCTAAAAAAAACTTCAATATGTAATGCCTACATACAGTACAAGTGCATAAAATATAATGTGTTCAGAGGTCCAACCAGTGATTAAATTGGTTTACTCCAAATGTGCTCATTGTCCAAAAAAAGCGTCTTTTATGACAATCGTTCGGGTTTATTGCCATGTATTGTACACCCAGCGTAATCCACCACCACCAGCTAGCCGCTCACCTCAATAATATACACTATATTACCAAAAGTATTGGGACCCCTGCCTTTACATGCACAAACTTTAATGGCACCCCAGTCTTAGTCCATAAGGTTCAGTATTTAGTTAGCCCTCAAACTCGCTCATCCATGTCTTTATGGACCTTGCTTTGTGTAGTGGTGCGCAGTCATGTTGGAACAGGAAGGGGACATCCCCAAACTGTTCCCACAAAGTTGAGAGCATGAAATTGTCCAAAATTTCTTGGTATGCTGATGCCTTAAGACTTCCCTTCACTGGAACTAAAGGCCAAGCTCAACCCCACACCATAATCCCCCCTCCACTAAATCATTTGGAGGGGTGGCCCAATGCTTTTGGCAATATAGTGTGGATGAGCAAGTTTGGGGTGGAGGAACTTGACTGGCCTTCACAGAGTCCTGAACCTCAACCTGATAGAACACTTTTGGGATGAATTAGAGCAGAGACTACAACCTAGGCCTTTTCATCCAACATCAGTGCCTGTCGTCACAAATGCTCTTCTGGAAGATGGTCAAACATTCCCATAGACACACCTAATCCTTGTGGACAGCCTTCCCAGAAGAGTTGAAGCTGTTATAGCTGCAAAGGGTGGGCCAACTCAATATTGAATCCTCCAGACTAAGACTGGGATGCCATTTAAGTTTATATGCATGTAAAGGAAGCCATCCTGATACTTTTGGTAATGTAGTGTATATAAGAGTGCCTTGCCCTTGCCTTGTGCCAGGCTCCAATAACTCTCCAGACCTCCCCAGATGTGTCCAGGATCTTAATCACCACCAGGGATCTCCACACTCCACACTTTATTCAAAAATCAAAAATCCAGAGGAGATATACTCACATAATCCAGTGCACAAATCTTGTGCACTGGAACAATTGCCTTTTTAACCACTTAAACCTTGGAAGATTTGGCTGCTCAATTACCAGGTCATTTTTTTCCCCACAAATAGAGCTTTTTTTTTGGTGGTATGTGGTCACCTCTGCGGTTTTTATTTTTTGCGCTATAAACAAAAGCAGAGCGACAATTTTGAAAAAAACACAATATCTTTTACTTTTTGCTATAATAAATATCCCACATTTTTTTTCAAAAAAATAAATTTTTTCCTCAGTTTAGGCCAATATGTATTCTTCTACACATTTTTGGTAAAAAAAAAAAAAAATTGCAATAAGCGTATTTTGATTGGTTTGAGCAAAAGTTACAGTGTCTACAAAATAGGGGATAGATTTATGGCATTTTTATTATTATTATTATTTTTACTAGTAATGGCAGCAATCTGCAATTTTTATCAGGTCTGCGATATTGCAGTGGACAAATTGTACACTTTTGACACATTTTTGGGACCATTGACAATTATACAGCAATCAGTGCTATAAAAATGCACTGATTACTGTATAAATGTCACTGGCAGGGAAGGGGTTAACACTAGGGGGCGATCAAGGAGTTAACTGTGTTTCCTAGTGTGTGTTCTAGGGGGGATGGGACTGTCTAGGACAGTGGTTCTCAACACTTGGCCTCAGGACCCACTAACAGGCCAGATTTTAAGTGTTACCTTGGGGAGATGCAGACTAGATTACTGCAATCACTGAGTAACAAATGATATCACCTATGATGTATTTCAGTTATCTTGCAAACCTGGCCTGTTGGTGGGTCCCGAGGACAGGAGTTGAGAACCACTGGTCTAGGAGGAGAGAGAGATCAGTGTTCATACTTAGTATGAACACACGATCTGTCTCTACTCCCCTGAAAGAACCGGGATTTGTGTGTTTACACACACAGTTCCTGGTTCCCGCTCTGTCATGAGCGATTGCGGATGCCCGGCGCACGCTCGCACCTAGTGGCTAAAAGGTGAAGCAACGTAAGGTAACGTTGTTTCGCCCAGCCGTGCCATTTTGCCGCAGTAAAACTGCGGCAGCTGGTCAGCAAGCAGTTAAAAAAGCATTGCCCCCTTAAGGAACAATGCCAGCATGGTTTTCACGTATAAATGTGCTTTCTTCCTGCTGTGTGTGCTGACGTCATCAAGCTCCGTCCTGACACCTTTCACCATGCTCACCACAACTTCCTTATGGGGAAAATGCCAAAGGTCATTATACTGTTAATCACTTTGTATTCTAAAATGTGGTATTACCATTATTAATCCATTTTATGCGTGCCTAGTTACCAACCATATTGGGTGACGATCTATTAGGTTTGCCTTTACTACCTGTTTTGGTGCCTGTTTTCTTTGTTTGCACTACTATTGGGTACTAGGTATTACTCTCAATAAATTCCTGTGATATTGCATGTTTGTACACTCAACCTGGTCTGTCAGAGGGGCTAAGGTCCTTGAGAGGGCGGAGGCAAAGAACAGAGGACCTATCCTACCTAGTGTCTCCTATGGGGGTAGTGTTACAGTGCAATAGTGTAATGTTTACTCACAGTACACCTAATCTGAATTCATATATAAGGTATAAGGAACAAAGTTGCTAGCAAACTGACAGCCCCCAGTCTTACTGAGCTTTGTGTGGATATCATTACAGACCTATAGTAAGGCTTAGCCAATCAATTGGAGTATAAAAAACAACAAAAGACAGTTGACCTGGCAAGATTGGCAAAACGTTTTAATCTGGCTTTAACCCCTGGTATTATTCCCTGAACATCAATTTTAGTTTGTTCGCTCTTTTTCAACATTCTATACAAGGACCGCATAAAAAAGTATGGGTTCACTTGAAGATATAAGGCATACCCATTCAGATGACTTTTCATTATATGTTCAATTGGAGGTTTTACAAATAGATGAGCTTGATGATTTTTTCCTTACCTGCATGATTTGCGTGTTATCTGTATAATTGTTTCTGATGACGTAACCCGTGCATGCGCCGTATCTTCTAATTTTCCAGCAAGCACAGACCCTGCCGGAAAAATGCAGTGTCTATGTCGGGGCTGCATCATTTCCTGTTGTCCCGACATCCCACAATGCTTTCTCCTAATTCTACAGCATTGAGAAACGGATTCTGGTTACCTTGTGACTCGCTATGTCCCAGCATGACAGGATAGTATCTGATTCGCTATACTTCGTTTCCGGAGTAACCGGAAATGAAGAAGAGGCTTGGATAATGCTATTACTGCACATGTGCGGGATTATGGAGAAGAAAATATAATATTTACAGTAAGAATGAATTTTATGCTTACTCTTAGTGCCCATGTTATTCTAAATGAATAGGTAATTTATAATATTGGTAAAATTGTTTTTATTTTGGAGGGTTTACTACTGCTTTAACCACTTCAGTCTCGGAAGGATTTGCCCCCTTCCTGACCAGACCATTTTTTGTGATACGGCACTGTGTCCATTTAACTGACAATTGCACAGTCATGCGAAGTTGCACCCAAACAAAATTGTTGTCCTTTTTTCCCACAAATAGAGCTTTCTTTTGGTGATATTTGATCACCTCTTCGATTTTTAGTTTTTGCGCTATAAAAAAAAGAGCAACAGTTTTGAAAAAATAGCAATATTTTTTACTTTTTGCTATAATAAATATCCCCCAAAAGAAAAAAAAAAAAAAATGTCTTCCTCAGTTTAGGCTGATATGTATTATTCTATATATTTTTGGTAAAAAAAATTGCAATAATTGTATATTGATTGGTTTGCGCAAAAGTTATAGCGTCTACAAAATAGGGGATAGATTTATGGCATTTTTATTATTAATTATTTGTTTACTAGCAATGGCGGTGATCTGCGATTTTTATTGGGACTGCGACATTGCGGCGGACAGATCAGACACTTTTGACATTTTTTGGGGACCATTGACATTTATACAGCTAAAAATAACCACTGATTACTGTATAAATGTCACTGGCAGGGAAGGGGTTAACACCAGAGGGCGATCAAGGGGTTAAATGTGTGTCCTAGGAAGTGATTCTAACTGTGGGGGGATGGGACTGCGTGAAGGAGGAAAAATATCGGTGTTCATACTTAGTATGAACAACAGATGTGTCTCCCTACTCCTGACAGAACAGAGATCTGTCTGTTTACATTGACAGACCTCCGTTCTGTGCCTCTCTGGAGCGATTGCGCCCCGACCGCGCATGCGTGAAGCGTCAGCATGGCGGAGTGACGTCATGCGCGCACAGTCCACCAACACACATCACTTCAACAGCGGACTGCGCATGTCCGCTGGAGCAGCAAAATGGAGGTCAGGCGAGCAGGATGCACGCCTGAGCTCCAGAAGTCCACCGCGGGTTACCTAGCCTGGACGGCTTAGTGTGCCGGGTGATCATATGTCCCCCCAAGCGTGAGAGAGGTCAGACATCACCATAAATCGATTGAAATGCATAAATATTTTAACACAGTTGGAGCTTAATCAATCAAATACAAATAAGTACCTTCTTAAGAGTGCATTCAAAGATTGACATTCATTTATCGCCCCCTAAAGGTTATTGCATATAATACAAAAAAGATCTAACGTATATGATGCACATGGGCTGCAAACAATTTGATTTTTGGAAATTTTCCTCCATGTACCAACTTGGTGTGACGCCCAAGTAGCAAATCTGGATTTGAAGTTTGCATGCTCCTAATGTGTCTGTATGCACGTTTCCAGAATTCCAACTTGGTTTTCCCAATATAAAAACAACTGCAGTCACAGCATAGCATGTATATCACGCCGATCGTTTTGCAGTTCTTCCATTGGGGAGGATCGGATTTGTTTGGCTATACATGTATTTGCAGTAATTACAGGCCCCACACATATAGGTGCCTTTGTATTTACAGGGATCACTGCGAACTTCTCTTTTAAATTCACTACTGACAAGTTGGTCTTTAATAGATTGCACTTTTTAAAAGTAAAGAGCGGGCATTCAGGGACAAATTGTCCCAATGTAGGGTCCAAAGATAGCATGTGCCAGTATTTGGTCACAATAGACTTAATTTTTTCATGTTGATTTGTATATTTTGTAATGATTCTTATAGGAGTGGTGTCTTTTTTAGACTTCTGAGAATAGAGTAACTGATGTCTAGTTTGTAAGGCTGCCCTTTTATATGCTTTTAAGGGAGGCGTGTGAATAGCCTCTCTGCAAGAGTCTGTCTCGTAGTTTGTCTGCCTCAATTCTATAGACCCTATCATCAGAACAATTTCGTCTTGTTCTCAAGTATTGACTGTATGGTATTGAACTTAATAAGGCTTTAGGATGGAAACTTAAGGTGTGCAAGATTGTATTGCCTGCTGTGGGTTTTCTATACAGGCCACTACAGAGGGTTCCCCCTCCCCTCTGTATATTTCAAAATCCAAAAAGGCAATGCGGTCTTTGTCATAAAACATAGTAATTTTCAGATTTAATTCATTTTTGTTTACTCTAGTGAGAAATTGCTGGAGTGTCTCAACAGGTCAATTCCAGACAACAAAGATGTCATCGATGTATCGTACCAAGACAAAATATGGTCCGCATACATCAGGGATATGCAATTAGCGGACCTCCATCTGTTGCAAAACTACAAGTCCCATCATGCCTCTGCCTATGGGTGTCGTGCTTGTGGCTGTCAGAGTCTTGCTATGCCTCATGGGACTTGTAGTTCTGCAACAGCTGGAGGTCCGCTAATTGCACACCCCTGGTATACATCAACATCGGTTCATCCATAAAAAGCATTTGCTCCCACTTCCCTGATACAGGTTGGCATGCGATGGGGCACAATATGTCCCCATCGCTGCCCCCTGCATCTGGAGATAGTGGGATCCATTGAATGTAAAGAATACACTCTAAAAGAGAAACAATTAATTCATTATAAGCTTGCTCCTGTGTGACCCCTTTATGCAATATGTGTCTAATGGCTGCACGGCCTTTATCATGGGGAATTGAGCTCTATAATGCTTCAACATCTATTGTAAGTAAAGTTGATACTAAAGTTGAATGTTCTGGAATACATATGCTGTCTATAATTTGTTAGATATGAATAATGTCTTTAACATGTGATGGCAGGGAAGTCACATGAGGTCTCAAGACCTCATCAACTAATTTACTGGCATTGTCACTGATTGCTCCTCTCCCTAAAAATTATAGGCCTACCTGGTGGATCATATGCATCTTTTTGGATCTTTGGGAGTGCGTAAAATGTTGGGACTTTAGGAAAATATGTTTGAATAAAGTCCCACATTATCTTAGTAATAGATCCATTCAGGTAAGCTGTATCAACCAATACGTCAATACCAGTCCTGATTTTTAAGGATATTATTGCACATAGAAATGTATTTATCATTCTCCAACAGAGCAATATTGCCACCTTTGTCTGCTGATTTAATTGTGATAAGATTGTTATCAGATAGTTTTTTTAGAGCTTTCGCTTCTTGTACATTAATGTTAGAGTCAGTTTTAGTTTGTATTTTCAGTTTCTCCAGATCATTATTTACCAGCTTGAGAAAGGCTACTGCATTAGGGTTGGTACTGGGAGCAGGACATATGTTTGACTTTTTTTTAAGAATTGAATTGTTCGAACCTATTTGAGTTAGTTGTGATTGTACCTCCACTAGTTCAAGTATTCATGGTAGATTAATGCGATCAGCTGTGTCATTTTCCTCTAGTAAGGAGATTAGTTGATCTAGGGCCTTGCTTTCTTGTGGTGTCTTGTTAGTACTAATGTGTTGTTTTTGGTATAAGCTTTTCAAGATAAGTTTTCAAAGAATTGGAGATCTTTGAATACTTCGAATTTATCAATATCATTACATCAATATCATCAGACAAAAGCTTAGTCCCTTTTTCAGAACTATAATTTATTCCTCTGACAATTTGTGGGAAGAAAGGTTGACTATATTTATATCATTATCGCATTGGATCTGTGTTTTCTGAGGACCTATAGTGTCCTCTATGTGCTTGTGTCCCGGATTGAGTGGTGCTGCATTGGTGCTGGCTAAAATGAATTAAAAAAAAGTTGGGTCAGTGTAGGCCCCGTTAAATTGAGCTAAAGATGTCGTGTTGAGTTGTGAAGTGGATTCCCCTTGTAAATTCTGTGAAAGAGAGTTACCCATAGCCATTGTTGATCCATTACCTTGTACCATAGAGGTTGGTAGGTTACACGCTAGTGTTGGGTTAGTGACGTGCAACGTTTTGTGAGGCATGTCCGGACTTGGTTTTTTCACTTTTCGGTCTTGTGTAGAGTCGCTATAATACTGGCGTTTGGTGCTTTGTCCATTTTTGTGTTGAAAAGATACCTGTGAGGGAGTAGATGAGACATTACTGGAAGGTTTTGAAGATGATTGATGTTGATCACGGTACAGACTAGTTCTAATATTTGTCTTGTTATTTTTACTCCATTTATAGGTCTTTCTACCTTGAAAGGCATTTTTGCCCTGTAGGTATTTCTGTCGCTTTTTAATTAATATTTCTATATTAAATACCTCCAGATGTGTTTTTAATTTTTTCTCTGTGTTTGGTATAGATTTGTGTGTTTTAAAGAGTTGTAGTTTACCACATAAATTAATGATGTCAATATCAAGGGCACTAGACCTTTTCTTGTATTCTCCTATAAGGAGTTCCATCAAGCTGAGTGAACAAGTGTGGAGTACTTTTTCCCAACTCAACTTAAATTCGGAATCCATGTCTACCCAGGTAGGGAAGATCCGAACCCTCAGCCCAAGAGGGTTCATATCTTCCTTAATGTAATCCTGGAAGGATCTAATGTGCCAGAACAATAAGGATTTTTTCTCCATTACTTTGGATAATTTAAAACTAATGAAGAGGAGATCTCTGATTCTAGTTGCTCACTATCACCAAATTCCTTGAGAAATCCTTCCATGAGGATATCCCAGTCTTTGCCTGTGAAACTAGTCATAATGGTTACTGTTCCAAGTTGTAATTGCCGAAGAGAGTTTTGCTTTGTAATTCTTTGTAATATAAAGTTTCAATTCTCCAAAGTAACAAAAAGCAAAACAAACAAAAAACAAATCGAAGTTGAATATTTGCTAAATATTGTTATAGAGGATAAAATCACTGAAAGTAACGGGGAATGGTATCTACTACCAAATTATCTGTAAGAATAGAATCGGTAAGTGTATCCTTAAATAGTGCCACATCCAAAAATTGTTAGAAAAGAACTAAATACCCATAAGCGGACTTTTTAGGCACTTATGTATTGAGAAGAGCATAAATCAATATATGTATATAGAAAAGGATGTTTACTTAACAAAATATAATAAAAACACTTGCATATGAACAAAAACATGGAATGCATACAAAACTGTGTCCGGAAACACCATAATTATAGCATAGCGTCCAGTACTGTCCTTCACCCAATGCTTTTCAGTTTATTTCCTTTCCTCAGGGGTGTTTTATTAAGAGACAGGTTATATTTCTAAGAATGTAATTTTAAGGAAACATATAAATGTCAAATAGCAGACTTTTATTTACAATAGAGTAATTATAATATGTACATTATTCAAATTCTGAAGGACTTACATATTCTATGGTGGTGTCACAGATGAACATTCCATTGAAATATCTTTTTTAAAAAGAAAGAAAATATAAAAAGGATGTGTCTCAAGGTTGCATCTCAATGGCCCAATAGAGAGTTTATATTAAAAGTGGATCAATTGTTCGTTGATGCCGAGGTCCCTCGACCATGGGGTGATGGACAAATAAGAGTACTGAGGCCAGAAGGTGGAAAGGATGACTTATGGATAAAAAAAATATACAGTATATAATGATAATATATGTCCTGCCCATTTAGGCCAAAAAATACTATGGGGTTACTTGAGAGTGAAAACATGCTACCTGAATGATGTAGTTGTCCAAAACAGGGACAGAAGGGCTCATATAGAATATATAGCGATCCTTAGAGGCTGGAACTCAAAATCTATTAAAAGTAGAACAATTGGAGTGAAACAGCTTCCCTCATGGCCACTGATCCTAGCACCACTTCTTCAGGCAATGCCAGCCCACCTGGCTGCATCTGCCCCTTTCACCTGCCCTCCTGGCTGCCTCTCTACACCAGTCTGCCCGACTGACTCTTCCTCAGCGCACCCAGCTGACTCTCAGGAGATCTCCCAGGGAAAGGCTAGAAGACTTAAGAACACTGCTGTCTTCAAGGGAGACTGGCTACATGTGGAAATCTTTCTCCTTTGTTAATTCCTACAGTATTGATCTACTCGCTCTGTCCTCTCTTGTTCCCATGCCTCTAGGAATACCTCCTCCCCTTGTGTTTTTGGCAGAATCCTTCCAGCACCCAAGCCCAGGCTCAAGGCAGGTCACCCCCCCAGACTAGGGGGTACTCCTCAGGGTCACGACAGCCTCCTCACCACTGAATCTCCATCTTCCACCTGACTGCCCTGGCTGGCATGGCCCATGACCATTTATGAGGTTGTCTCAGCCCCCTGCCAGGCCTCCACTGGAGATTAGCTCAGGCCTCATACATATGCATGACCAGGAGAAGGCACCAGAGGGCCTCCAGGATGAGTCATTCAGCCCTGAACTCCAATAAAACCTGACCCTATTAGGACTCACCAGCTTAAAATGTGAGTCAGAGTATAGTTTGCCTACACTAACTTCTAGCACACACTAAAGAGTGCTACACACAATTGCCATACACTTATCACATGTCTGACGAAGGGGTTCTGTGTGACTTGGAAACGTACTTTCTTGTTTGTGATATAATCATACTTCAATAAAAAATCTGTTTGGACTCAACCTGAGGATCATTAGTGTGCTGGAAAATATCTACACAGATGCTTGTGTCTCCCCGCGTATTGTATGGTTGCTCCCCCAACACCCAACATCATCTATGACTCCTGTAATGATGTAGGGGTCAGAGGAAGGAATCATCGAGCATGGCAGGGGGCATCCAAAACTTTTCCCGGGTAATGCAGACTTAATTTCTATAAGGCGAATCAATAGGTTCATTTTGTTGCCATCCCAGTCCAGCAGCACATACCCTTTTTTTTTTTTTCTTTTTTTTTCCTCTATTTACTTTCTGGCAACAGCAAAAATTCCACTGTTAAAACTATAAATTTCTTAATCCTTTGTTTACACAGGGATATTAGTTTTTCAAATGTGACAGTTAGCGCTTTGTGATTGGGCCACATGAGGAGAGTCACCTCATATCTACAGGCACCAGGTAATTTTACTAACACAGTGTAAAAACACAGGCACTGTGGGGGAACGCCATTGGCATAACTGTCATGTGCGTTTATTAATAAGTCCCTAAATAGATACTAGTCTATCACAACTCTCCCAAAGTGAAAATGATTTTAGAGGTCCACCCACCTACCTGTGTTATCAGAAAGGGCTCTAAATCTTTCTGTTGAGTTTTTCATCTTCACTTATTTAACATTACAGAACTGCAGCAAGGTAGATACAGAGAGAAAGATCTTGTCAGTGCTGAGATACAGTAGATAAGAAACCTGTGTGATAGTTAGCATGCTAATGTCTCCTTATACTGTAAATAGGGATGAGCCGAACACCCTCCGGTTCGGTTCGCAGCAGAACATGCGAACAGGCAAAAAATTTGTTCGAGCACGCGAACACCGTTAAAGTCTATGGGACACAAACATGAATAATCAAAAGTGCTAATTTTAAAGGCTTATATGCATGGTATTGTCATAAAAAGTGTTTGGGGACCTGGTTCCTGTCCCAGGGGACATGTATCAATGCAAAACAATTTTTTAAAAATGGACGTTTTTTCGGGAGCAGTGATTTTAATAATGCTTAAAGTGAAACAATAAAAGTGAAATATTCCTTTAAATTTCGTACCTGGGAGGTGTCTATAGTATGCCTGTAAAGTGGCACATGTTTCCCGTGTTTAGAACAGTCCAAGAGCAAAATTACATTTCTAAAGGAAAAAAGTCATTTAAAAGTACTCGCGGCTATAATGAATTGTCGCTCTCAGCAGTACACATAAAAGTCATTGAAAAAAATGGCATGGAATTCCCCCATAGTCCATTACCAGGCCCTTTGGGTCTGGTATGAATATTAAGAGGAAGCTCGAACCAAAATTTAAAAATAAAAATTGCATGGGGGTCCCCTCAAATTCCATACCAGGCCCTTCAGGTCTAGCATGAATATTAAGGGGAACCCCGCACCAAAATTTAAAAAAAAATGGTGTGGGGGTCCCCCTCAAAATCCATACCAGACCCTTCAGGTCTGGTATGGATTTTAAGGGGAACCCCGTGCCAAAATTTTAAAAAAATGGCGTGGGGGTCCCCACAAAAATCCATTCCAGACCCTTATCTGAGCACGCAACCTGGCAGGCCGCAGGAAAAGAGGGGGGCGAGAGAGTGCCCCCCCTCCTGAATCGTACCAGGCCACATGCCCTCAACATGGGGAGGGTGCTTTGGGGTAGCGGCCCCCCAAAGCACCTTGTCCCCATGTTGATGGGGACAAGGGCCTCATCCCCACAACCCTTGCCCGGTGGTTGTGGGGGTCTGCGGGTGGGGGGCTTATTGGAATCTGGAAGCCCCCTTTAACAAAGGGTACCCCCAGATCCCGGCCTCCCCCCTGTGTGAAATGGTAACGGGGTACAAATGTACCCCGTTACCATTTCATAAAAAAGGGTGAAAATGGTAAAAAGGACAATATACGCCTTGGGACAAGTCCTTTATTAAAAAATAAAAAATAAAAGTGTCCATTCATCTTCTTCTCTTGCTCCGACAGACTGAAAAAAAAAAGCCACACGCCGCCACTGATCTGCCTCCATGGGAGGCACCCACCGTAAAGACCGGCCTCTCAGGTGACTGTTCTTTTATAACTGAGGGCTGGGCCACACGATGACGCCGCTGGGTGACCCCCCCCCTCTGACACACGGGGACATCCCTATGGCTTCCCCGTAGTGTCAGAGGGGGCGGGGTCACTCGGTTAAGTCACGGGGTGGCCCTGCCCCCTCTGACGCTACAGGGAAGCCATAGGGATGTCCCCGTGCGTCAGAGTGGGGGTCCCCCAAAAATCCATACCAGACCCTTATCCAAGCACGCAACCTGGCAGGCCGCAGGAAAAGAAGGGGGACGAGAGAGAGCACCCCCCCTCCTGAACCATACCAGGCCACATGCCCTCAACATGGGGACAAGGTGCTTTGGGGGGGCCGCTACCCCAAAGCACCCTCCCCATGTTGAGGGCATGTGGCCTGTTACGGTTCAGGAGGGGGGGTGCTCTCTCGCCCCCCTCTTTTCCTGTGGCCTGCCAGGTTGTGTGCTCAGATAAGGGTCTGGTAAGGATTTTTGGAGGGACCCCCACGCCATTTTTTTTTAATTTTGGTGCGGGGCTCCCCTTAAAATCCATACCAGACCTGAAGGGTCTGGTATGGATTTTGAGGGGGACCCCACACCATTTTTTTTTAATTTTGGTGCAGGGTTCCCCTTAATACCCATACCAGACCTGAAGGGCCTGGTATGGAATTTGGGGGGACCCCCATGCAATTTTTATTTTTAAATTTTGGTTCGGGGTTCCCCTTAATATTAATACCAGACCCAAAGGGCCTGGTAATGGACTGTGGGGGAATCCCATGCCATTTTTTTCAATGACTTTTATGTGTATTGCCGGGACTGACAATTCATTATAGCTGCGATTACTTTTGAATGACTTTTTTTCCTTTAGAAATGTAATTTTGCTCTCGGACTGTTCTAAACACGGGAAACATGCGCCACTTTACAGGCATACTATAGATACCCCCCCCCCAGGTACCAAATTTAAAGGAATATTTCACTTTTATTGTTTCACTTTAAGCATTATTAAAATCACTGCTCCCGAAAAAAACAGCCATTTTTAAAACTTTTTTTGCATTGATACATTGAACATCGGGCTCATCCCTAACTGTAAATACATGTTTTCAGTGGACATAGTCTTTAACATGTAATAATGTATTTATAGCCTCTCCTAGCCCTTAGCCACTTGACAACCGTTTGCTGTTTGTAAACAACGTAACAGCCATTTATGGATGACAGAAAATAGCATTACTTGTATTTTGAGAACAATGAGAATAATATAATAGAGAGCAGAATGGATACCAAGGATGCTGTTGCCTACAAACATTATATATCTCATAAACAGCTCACTTGTGCAGCCCAATAGACACGAGATGCCAGTGGCCCTAAGCTGCTATTTTGTACCTATTCAGGCGATGATCTCATATCTATGGCAGCAGGCAGGTGCCCCCCAGCCAAGAGTTTTTTGGGCAACTACAATAAAATGCAAGTGCATGTCAATTTATTTTTCAGAAAAGTGTCGATACTCATATTCTGTAGTGCACCCTACAGAAACAGAAAAGCATTATTTGGGTCTTAAATGCACACAGCAATTCAGAGTATTATCTATTATCCAAAGAGACAGAACAGTGGAAAGATGCATCCTAAAATTATGGCTTATTTAAAACTGAAGAGAGACTTTACTTTGCAAAGTGAATGTTTACTGAACATAGTAATTAAAGTGAAGTTACAGTATGTCTGCTTAGAATGCTCGATCATGTACAAGAAAAATTAAGAAAAACTGTTTTTATTAACTTGCACATGATTGAATGAAGCAAACATTCACTTTGCTAAACAACCTTTTCTTATTTAGTAAATCAACATCTTTGTTATGAAAAAATTACATGGAGCTGTACAGAGGGATTGAGGGTTGTGATTTTATGTTCTGACTCCTAAAATTGTGTACAGTATATTTCAGCTTCAAAGTTTGAGCTCTGTGCGCAACTTACCTTTTTCAGCAAAGTAGATAAGAGAACCCAGTAAAACATAAAAAAAAGAGTTCAACCTGCTGGCTGTATATGAAAGTATAAATGAATCACATTTCATATTTACCTAACAAAAATACTGTATATATATGTTCATCTTTTTTTGCCCTAAACACAATAAAAATTTAATTTTTTTAAATTAGCTACACGCTACATTAACGTTTATGAAAGTAATTTCGCTGGAGGGAACCTGGGATCAGGCAAACAAGAGCATCCTTTCCCTATGTAGCTGGGTGCCACCTGCTGTGTGTTCCACTTGCTTGTCCTCTGCCACTGTTCTGCACTGCTGGCTAGAGGGTGAGTGGGCTGTGTGCTCCGGATCCTTTTATGCAACAGGCGGCTCTCACCCTTCACTTCCCTGCTGCAGCACTAGAATGGCTCTGCATTTGAGCTGTACAGACCGGAGCCAGAGCTTTTTGTAGTGTGGGGGCGAGAGAGTGTAGACTCATTGCTGGGGTATCTGTGCCTACCCCAGAAAGGACCTGTTGCTGGTGTCTGAGCATAGCACCATTGGGGCTGAGCCATTGAGAGATTGCTTACTGAGCTGGGACTGAAGCAGAAAGGACCCACTGCTGTGTGAGTGTTTACAGCAAGGGAGAACAATGAGGACCAGAGCTGAGAGACTGAGCCTTGTGAGGATTCGCTCATGAGGACTGAGTGACTGAGTTCCGGGTACCTGAGGACAGCAGACCGCCAAGTGATCTGGACCACATTATTGTGCACCAGGAGGGATGAGCTGAATCCTCTGTGCATTTCAACACTGACACTGTTAATGCAATACAGACTGCTCCTTAGCCACTCATCAGCCATCCATTGCACATTCTTAAAGGGACAGCTACATGTGCAACACCCCACAGAAGGGCCCCAATGTCAGTCTGCTTAACGTTTCATACTAGGTTTCTGATATCATTACAGAGTGCACACCAGGACACATTCTCTGAATTGCTTATTGTCAGACTTACGTTACTGCCATTACATACTTCACTGTTAATGCGATTCCTTATTAATGCCATGGTATCCTCCATGTAAGTTTGGTTTAGTGTTAATGTATTCTAAGCTAATTAGCATTAATAATGCTAGTATTTAAATTAGTTAGCATAACGTATTACATAGTTACATAGTTACTCTGGTTGAAGAAAGACATAAGTCCATCTAGTTCCACCAATAAAAGGGAAATAAAAAATGTACACAATTCTATACTCACAGTTGATCCAGAGGAAGGCAAAAAATCCCAGCAAAGCATAATCCAATTTTCTCCAGCAGGGGAAAACATTTCTTCCTGATCCCCTAATGCCCCGTACACATGTTCGGATTTTCCGAAAACAAATGTTGGATATGAGCTTGTTGGCGTAAAGTCCGACCGTGTGTATGCTCATTTGTTGTCAGACTTTCCGCCAACAAATGTTGGCTAGCAGGTTCTCAAATTTTCTGCCAACAAATGTTTGTTGACTTTCCAATCGTGTGTACAAAAGTTCACGCATGCTCACAATCACGAGCCAGACATATAACTAGCGTTCGTAATGGAGATATCATGTACATCTTGTAAGTCACTACTAGGGGTGCAACAGATCATCATTGATCCATGATCCGTACGGATCAACCTCCGCGAATCAGGACACCCGCCATCCGCGGAGCGCTCTGTGGCCTCGGCCATAGGAAAGGCCGCGGCTTCGGACTAGCTCCGGAGCGGCGGCCATCTTGGTACACCCGGCGGCCGTTTACCACATGATCGCTCCGTCAAATGACGGAGCGATCACTTGTAACAAACCAGGGTCGGTTCCTCTCTCCCCTCTCTGTACTGATCTGTACAGTGGAGGGGAGAGTTCGGATGGCAGCAGTGCCAATACTCTGCAATGGCCTGCCAATACTCTGCAATGGCCTGCCAATACTCTGCAATGCCCTGAGAATACTCTGCAATGCCCTGAGAATACTCTGCAATGCCCTGCCAATACTCTGCAATACTCTGCCATACCCTGCCAATACTCTGCAATACTCTGCCATACCCTGCCAATACTCTGCAATGCCCTGCCAATACTCTGCAATACTCTGCAATACTCTGCCATACCCTGCCAATACTCTGCCATACCCTGCCAATACTCTGCCATACCCTGCCAGTACCCTGCCAATACCCTGCCAATACTCTGCCATACCCTGCCAATACTCTGCAATACCCTGCCAATACTCTGCAATACTCTTCCATACCCTGCTAATATATTATTACAGTGGGGGAGATTGTGGATATTACAGTGGGGGAGATTTTTTTTTGTTGATCCGAAAATGATCCGAACCGTGACTCCCGATCCGAAGAACGATCCGAACCGTGAGTTTTTTGATCCGTTGCACCCCTAGTCACTACGTTCATAATTGTTGGCCAACATTTGTGTGACCGTGTGTATGCAAGACAAGTTGGAGCTAACATCCTTCTAACAAAAATCCACGGTTTTGTTTCGGAAAGTCCGATCGTGTGTACGGGCATAAGAGGCAATCATATATTCCCTTGATCAACTTTACCTATAAATGTTAGTATTCAGAGATATTGTGTACATTTAGGAAATAATCCAGGCCTTTTTTAAAGCAATCTACTGAGCTGGACAGAACCAGCTCTTCATGGAGTCTATTCCACATTTTTACAGCTCTTACTGTGAAGAAACCTTTCTGTATGTGGAAATTAAATCTTTTTTTGTCCAGGTGAACAGACTGCCCCCTTGTCCTTTGCGATGAATTTGAATAACTCAACACCAAGTTCATTATACTACCCCTGGCAAAAATTATGAAATCACCAGTCCCTGAGGATGTTCCTTCAGTTGTTTATTGTTGTAGAAAAAAAGCAGATCACAGACATGGCCAAAAACTAAAGGTATTTCAAATGGCAACTTTCTGGCTTTAAGAAACACTAAAAGAAATCAAGAAAAATAATTATGGTGGCCAGTAACAGTTAGATTTATAGAACAAGCACAGGGAATAAATTATGGAATCACTCAATTCTGAGGAAAAAATTATGGAATCACCCTGTAAATTTTCATTACAAACACTAACACCTGCATCAGATTAAACCTGCTTGTTAGTATGTAGGTAAAAAGGAGTGATCACACCTTGGAGAGCTGTTGCAACAAGTGGACTGACATGAAGCATGGCTCCAACACCAGAGATGCCAATTGAAAAAAAGGAGAGGATTATCAAACTCCTTAAAGAGGGTAAATCATCTTGCAGTGTTGCACAAGATGTTGGTTGTTCACAGTCGGCTGTGTCTGAAACATGGACCAAATACAAACAACATGGGAAGGTGGTTAAAGGCAAGCATACTGGTAGACCAAGGAAGACATCAAAGCGTCAAGACAGAAAACTTAAAGCAATATGCCTTGAAAACAGAAAATGTACAACAAAACAAATGAGGAACAAATGGGAGGAAACTGGAGTCAACATCTGTGACTGAACTGTAAGAAACCGCCTAAAGCAGGGGTCTCAAACTAGTGGCCCTCCAGCTGTTGCAAAACCACAAGTCCCATGAGGCATTGCAAGGCTGAAAGTTACAAGCATGACTCCCACAGGCAGAGGCATAATGGGACTTGTAGTTTAGCAACAGCTGGAGGGCCGCCAGTTTGAGACCCCTGGCCTAAAGGAAATGGGATTTACATACAGAAAAGCTAAAAGAAAGCCATCTCTAACACCTAAACACAAAAAAACAAGGTTACAATGGGCTAAGGAAAGGCAATCGTGGACTGTAGATGATTGGATTTCTGTCTTGATGCTTTGATGTCTTCCTTGGTCTACCAGTATGCTTGCCTTTAACCACCTTCCCATGTTGTTTGTATTTGGTCCATGTTTTAGACACAGCCAACTGAACAACCAACATCTTGTGCAACACTGCGTGATGATTTACCCTCTTTAAGGAGTTTGACAATCCTCTCCTTTTTTTCAATTGACATCTCTGGTGTTGGAGCAATGCTTCCTCAGAATTGAGTGATTCCATAATTTATTCCCTGTGCTTGTTCTATAAATCTAACTGTTACTGGCCACCACAATTATTTTTCTTGATTTCTTTTAGTGTTTCTTAAAGCCAGAAAGTTGCCATTTGAAATGCCTTTAGTTTTTGGCCATGTCTGTGATCTGCTTTTTTTCTACAGCAATAAACAACTGAAGGAACATCCTCAGGAACTGGTGATTCCATAATTTTTGCCAGGGGTTGTATGAACTACTTATGTATTGATACATGTAGATCATATCCCCCTTATTCTCCTCTTCTCAAGAGAGAGTAAATTCAGTTCCTTAATCTTTCCTCATAGCTGAGCTCGTCCATGCCTCTTATCAGTTTGGTTGCTCTTCTCTGGACTTTCTCCAGTTCCCCGATATGCTTTTTGTGAACTGATGCCCAAAACTAAACTGCATATTCCAGATGAGGTTTTACTAATGATTTGTACAGGGGCAAAATGATATCTCTCAATCTCTGGAGTCCATACCTCTCTTAATACAAGAAAGGAATTTGCTCGCTTTGGAAACTGCAGCTTGGCAATGCATGCCATTATTAAGCTTATGATCTACCAGAACACCCAGATCCTTCTCCACCATTGATTCCCCCAGTTGTACTCCCCCTAGTATGTATGATGCATGCATATTGTTAGACTCCAAATGCATAATTTTGCCACATAGTTGAACAATTAAACAATGCATTGAGGTTAGCTTGTAAGTAGGGATGAGCCTGATGTTCGAGACAAACGTAAGTTCGACTCAAACATCGGGTGTTCGCCTGTTCACCGAATAGTTAACAATTTGGGGTGTTCACAGCAAATTCGAAAGCCATGGAAAACCATTTAAAAGTCTATGGGAGAAATCAAAAGTGCTAATTTTAAAGGCTTATATGCTTGGTATTGTCATAAAAAGTGATTGGGGACCGGGGTCCTGCCCCAGGTGACATGTATCAATGCAAAAAAAACGGACATTTTTTCAGGAGCAGTGATTTTAATAATGCCTAAAGTGAAACAATAAAAGTGAAATATTCCTTTATATTTCGTACCCAGGGGGTGTCTATAGTATGCCTGTAAAGTGGGGCATGTTTCCCGTGTTCATAACAGTCCCTGCACAAAATGACATTTCTAAAGGAAAAAAAGTAATTTAAAAGTACTCGCGGCTAAAATGGATTGTCAGGTCCGGCAATACAGATAAAAGTCATTGAAAAAATGGCATGGGATCCCCCCCAGTCCATTACCAGGCCCTTGGGAACTCCGAACCAAAATTAAATAAAAAAATTGCGCCCTTCAGGTCTGGTATGGATATTAAGGGGAACCCTGCACCAATTTTTATTTTAAAAAATGGCATAGGGGTCCCCCTCAAATTCCATACCAGACCTGAAGTCTGTTATGGATTTTAAGAGGAATCCCGTGCCAAATTTTTTTTTAAAATGGCGTGGGCGTCCCCCCAAAAATCCATACCAGACCCTTATCCGAGCACGCAACCTGGCAGGCTGCAGGAAAAGAAGGGGGGTGAAAGAGCACCCCCCTCCTGAACCGTTGAGGGTGACATGCCATCAACATGGGGACAAGGGCCTCATCCCCACAACCCTTGCCCGGTGGTTGTGGGGGTCTGTGGGTGGGGGCTTATCGAAATCTGGAAGCCCTCTTTAACAAGGGGACCCCCAGATCCCGGTCCCCCCCCTGTGTGAAATGGTAACAGGGTACAAATGTACCCCTACCATTTCATAAAAAAGTGTCAAAATGATACGAAAGACAAGACACAATTTGGGACAAGTCCTTTATTAAAAAATAAAAAAATAAAAATGTCCCACCAAGTCTTCTTCTCTTGCTCCGCCAACGGACCAAAAAGAAAAAAAAAAAAACAAAGCTATGACTCCGCCCCCTCTGACGCACGGAAACTTCCCTAAGACTTTCCCGGGGCTTCAGAGGGGGCGGGGCCACCCGGTTGCGTAACGGGTGGCCCCGCCCCCTCTGATGCCACGGAGAAGCCATTGGGAAGTCCCCGTGCGTCAGAGGGGGCGGGGTGTTATAAAAGAACTGTCACCTGCGAGGACACGTCATATGGCGGGTGCCTCCCATGGAGGCATGTTGGTCACTTTTTTTTTCTTTTTTGGTTCGACAGAGGAGAGAAGAAGGCTTTGTGCCACATTTTTATTTTTTTATTTTTTAATAAAGGACTTGTCCCAAGTTGTGTCTTGTCTTTCGTACATTTTGACACTGTTTTGTGAAATGATAGGGATACATTTGTACCCCGTTACCATTTCACACAGGGGGGAGGCCAGGATCTGGGGGTCCCCTTGTTAAAGGGGGCTTCTAGATTCCGATAAGCCCCCCACCCGCAGACCCCCACAACCACCGGGCAAGGGTTGTGGGGATGAGGCCCTTGTCCCCATCAACATGGAGACAAGGTGCTTTGGGGGGCTACCCCAAAGCACCCTCCCCATGTTGAGGGCATGTGGCCTGGTATTGTTCAGGAGGGGGGCGCTCTCTCGTCCCCCCCTCTTTTCCTGCGGCCTGCCGGGTTGCGTGCTCAGATAAGGGTCTGGTATGGATTTTTGGGGGCACCCCCACGCCATTTTTTTAAATTTTGACGTGGGGTTCCCCTTAAAATCCATACCAGACCTGAAGGGTCTGGTATGGATTTTGAGGGGGACCCCTACACCATCTTTTTTTTTTAAATGGCACAGGTTTCCCCTTAATATCCATACCAGACCTGAAGGGCCTGATATGGAATTTGGAGGGACCCCCACGCAATTTTAAAAAAAAAATTTTGGTTCAGGGGTTCCCCTTAATATTCATACCAGACCCAAAGGACCTGGTAATGGACTGGGGGGATCCCATGCCATTTTTTTCAATGACTTTTATCTGTATTGCCGGACCCAACAATTCATTATAGCTGCGAGTACTTTTAAATTACTTTTTTTCCTTTAGAAATGTAATTTTGTGCAGGGACTGTTCTAAACACGGGAAACATGCGCCACTTTACAAGCATACTATAGACACCCCCCAGGTATGAAATTTAAAGGAATATTTCACTTTTATTGTTTCACTTTAAGCATTATTAAAATCCCTGCCCCCGAAAAAACGTCCGTTTTTAAAACTTTTTTGCATTGATACATGTCCCCTGGGGCAGGACCCAGGTCCCCAAACAGTTTTTATGACAATAGTCTTTTAACCACTTTTAACCACTTTTACTTTTAACCACTTGAACTTAAACCCCTTTCCTAACCAGACCAATTTTCAGCTTTCGGTGCTCTCACATTTTGAATGACAATAACTCAGTCATACAACACCCATATGAAATTTTTGTCCTTTTTTTCACACAAATAGAGTGAAATTAATTACCGTTGGGTTTTTTATTTTTTGCACTATAAAAGAAAAAAGACTGAAAATTCGGTAAAAAAAAATGAATTTTTCTTTGTTCCTGTTATAAAATTTAGCAAATTAATAATTTTTCTTTATAAATTTTGGCCAAAATTTATACTGCTACATATCTTTGGTAAAAATAAGCACAAATTGGTGTATATTATTTGGTCTTTGTGAAAGTTATAGAGTCCAAAAGCTATGGTGCCAATATCTGAAAATTGATCACACCTGAAGTACTGACGGCCTATCTAATTTCTTGAGACCCTAACATGCCAGAAAAGTACAAATACCCCCAAATGACCCCTTTTTGGAAAGAAGACATTCCAAGGTATTTAGAAAGATGCATGGTGAGTTTTTTTGAAGTTGTCATTTTTTCCCACAATTCTTTGCAAAATCAAGATTTTTTTTTCTTTTTTCTTTTCACAAATTTGTCATATTAGCAGGTTATTTCTCACACACAGCATATGCATACCACAAATTACACCCCAAAACACATTCTGCTATTAGTCCCGAGTATGGCAATACCACATGTGTGAGACTTTTACACAGTGTGGCCACATACAAAGGCCCAACATGCAGGGAGCACCTTCAGGCATTCTGGAGCACCCAGGCCAATTCTGAGGTTTCTCTCCTACATGTAAAAATCATCATTTATTTGCTAGAAAATTACATACAGCCCCAAAACATTATATATGTTTTTTTTAGCAAAGACCCTAGAGAATACAATGGCGGTTGTTGCAACTTTTTATTTTGCATGGTGTTTGCGCAGCAATTTTTCGAACACTTTTTTTGGAAAAAAAACAGTTTTGTGCTTTATTTAACTTTTATTGTTTCACTTTAAGCATTATTAAAATCGCTCCCGAAAAAACGGCCGTTTTTGAAACTTTTTTTTGCAATAATACATGTCCCCTGGGGCAGGACCCGGGTCCCCAAACACTTTTTATGACAATAACTTGTATAGTAACCCTTAAATTTAGCACTTTTGATTTTTCACGTTCGTATCCCATAGACTTTAATGGTGTTCGCGTGCTCGAACAAATTTTTTGCCTGTTGTCATGTTCTGCTGCGAACCGGGGGGTGTTCAGCACATCCCTACTTGTAAGTTAGAGACCTCCTGTAAGGATGTTATTCCATTGCATAGCTTGGTGTCATCTGCAAAGACGGAAATGGTACTTTTAATCCCAGACTGTATTTTCTAACGTGATCTTTACCCATTCATTGGTTTGTGCTTTGTTTTGCCTTGCCTTAATACACCTATTCTATTTACCACCAATTTGCATGTGGCACAGGTGTGAAAGGCCCTCTACATATAACCAACTGTTTCAGTGGGGTACGAGCAGCTTAAAAAAATGTGGGAGAACAGAGAGCTCATCATGTCAGCAGCTCCTGCAGGGGTAAGCTCTCCACATAATTTATGTTCATAATGATTCATTTAGGGAAAAAAAACTGTAAAAAGAAACTGTGTCAAACTGGAAAAGGGGTAATTAGCACTTTTCTGTACCAATTATGTCACAGAACTGAGAGTTTTATTATTATTATTGTACAATTCACAGCAGAAGATGTGAAGTTAATTTATACATGTTCAATGACTTACTCATAATTAAAGAGAACATTGTCAATAGAACACAGCTGAAAGCAGCTTCCAGAAAACCACCCAAGAAGCTAGCAAAGAAAGACCATGAGGGACCGTACTTGACCTTTATTATCTCTAATACAAGCTGTTAATTTGATTTAACAAAGCCATAATCACATAAATAAAGAATATAAGGGCCATTATAAATGGGAATACAAACTTGTAAATATCTTACATAGGCGTTGCTCTTATTTGGGATATAAGTGTAGGCCATTTAAGTGTTTCAAAGCAAATATAAATAAGAGTTAAATTATACGTAAACCCCAACTGGATGATATTTCGTTTGCTAAAGCTTTCTGTATGTCAAGTAATTGCTATTTTTTCTTTTAGAAACAAAAGATAGTTTGACTAGCCTGTAAATTTCCCATATTGGAGTATATTACAGGCAGAGTATTCCTACACCATAGGTTATAGGTGCAAACCTACCGGTGATTGGAAACTGGCAAAGCTTTAGAGGCTATGCCTTCTAAGGACATGTACTTCCCTTTTAATCTTACCCCACTATGTGAGTCCTCATTTTTGTAGAAAACAATGCACAGTAAGCACTCAATCAGCAATGCAGCCATTGGCTGCATGTGCTGATGGAATGCTGGTTTTCCAGCAGGACTGTTTGACGGAAGCTGATCTTACAACTGGCTTCTGTTGAACAGACAGGGGTACAGATGTATCGAAATTCAGCCGCCTCCTTCTGGACCGGCTAAATTTTTATACGTGTATGCCTAGCTTAATTGTAACTCTTATCTTAATTGTAAGGTACATGACACAGGGAGAATAATTATATAGCATGGAATGTCCCCAAGAATAAGTGGCAAACTTGAGTATGTCAACAGGGGTCAGAAGAGCCAACTTCAGAGTGCTGCTGCGAGAACCTTGCAGCCAGAAGCTGCATCAACAAAAGATTGAAATAGTAAAACTTTCAAAAAGTATGAAGAGAAGACCAAGTGGTGGCCTTACTTAACTTGGCTGCAGAGACTTGCTGCAATGCCAAGAAAATGCCCACAGATTTAGTGAAATGGATGCGTAAAAGCACAGGAAGAACTTTTGTCTGAGGATGTAAGCTCTTGTGATCAGATTCCTTATCTGTCTTGCAATGGTCGACTTTGAAACAGGGTGTCCCTTGCGAGATCCCAAGAACAGGACAAACAGGGAATCTATCCATTTCATTGTAGCGGTAACTTTGTGGTATACTCTAATGGCTTTCACTATGTCCAGGCAATGTAGAGAGATTTCTTTTGGGTGCTTATTAGCAAGGCATAAGGTAAGA
This sequence comes from Aquarana catesbeiana, assembly GCF_042186555.1. Classification (NCBI taxonomy): domain Eukaryota; kingdom Metazoa; phylum Chordata; class Amphibia; order Anura; family Ranidae; genus Aquarana; species Aquarana catesbeiana. The sequence goes on along the minus strand of NC_133329.1, from coordinate 302,093,200 downwards.
TGATGTTTTTATTGATGTGAAATACTGAAACCTCCTTCGGGAGAAAGAACGGTCTTGGGCATATGCCAACCTTGTCATTGAGAAGTACAAGAAAAGGCTGATTACAGGAAAGGGCCACAAGTTCAGAAACACGTCTGAGAGATGTGACTACTTTGCAAGAGAGACCCTTTAGGGAGATATCCGTGATAGGTTCAAATTGTGGTTTCAGCATGACAGAAAGAAATAAGTTGAGATCCCAAAGAAGCACAGGGTGCTGCAAAGGGGACTTAAAGGGGTTGTAAACCCTCACGGCTTTTCACCTTAATGCATTCTATGCCATTGGCTTCCTCTGCTGTCAATCATATCCAGTAAAATGGGAGCCAAGGGGTGGGGCCGAGTCCTGCTGTCTGTGTCAAGGGATGCAGCAGCAGGACTCGGGAACGCGCTTGCACGAGTGCCCCCATGGAAAGTGGCTCTCCATTTGGGCACTCGAGAAGAGGAGGAGCCAGGGGTTCTGCAGGAGGATCAGGGCCACTCTGTGCAAAACCCTTGCACAGAATGGGTATGTATGGCATGTTTGTTTTTAAAAAAACAAAAAAAACCCAAAGTTTTACAATCATTTTAATATGAAATTCACCTTGAAGGAAGGTTCTTACAAGGGTGAGTGAAGCCAGAGGCTATTGAAATAGGATGGATAGGGTCGAGACCTGACCTCTGAAAGTGCTTAAGGCCAAGTTCTGGTCAAGACCTGTTTGCAGGAAGGCCAGAATGCAAGGCACAGAGTAATCTCTGGCATGGTGAAAAAGGCTTTTCTTGCTTATAGCAAGGTGGGAATCACAGACACAGAAACCTCTCTTTCCTTTAAGAATTGAGTTTAAACAGCTACTTTGAAGCAGGATGAAGAAGAGGGCTTTGAGATAGCAGATCTGGTCTGTTGGAAAAGGGCCAGGGGTTGTCTGCTAGAAGTCTGAGTTTGTCTGTATACTAGATCTTTCTGGGCCAATGTGGTACAATTAGGATCACCATTTTCCTCTTATTTCTGGAGCACACAAGGCAGAATTTTGCACTGGAGGGAAGGTGTAAATGAGCCTGAACTGAGACAAGGAGATTATTAAGGCAGCAAAGGCTGGACTCCTGGTGCCCTCTTGATGGTTTATGTAGACCACAGCCATGGCATTGTCTGACTGCACCCTGATCGGGCCCCTTTAGAAAAAGGGTTCAGTGCTGCAGGGTCACCCAGACAGCTCTGAGCTTCAAGATTTTGATGGGGAACTATTTTCTTTGACTGTTAGGTCCCGCTTACCTCTCTTCACTTTTTCTGTCATGCATTAGTCCTTGTGTTTTGTTCTTTTTCTTTAATGCATGCTTTTATTGCATTTTATATGCATTTTCATGCGTTTTACATGAGTTTTCATGAACTTCATAGACTTCAATGGGCCAGGAAATGCAGGAAAATGCATGTAAAATCAAACATGCCTGTTTTTTTCACAACACAGCACAATGCAGTGCACAGTTGTGAAAGGCCTTATTGGAATGACATGAGTTTTTATGTTCTACAAAATGCACATAAATAGGCACAGGTGTGAACAGAGCATTAAGAATTGGAAGACTCCTCCCCAGACTTAGAGACTTGCACCAGTTGTGATAATGTTCAAGTGATAGGGAAAGAAGGACTTCCCCATTGTTAAGGCTGGTGTGGTGATTCACCAAGATAAGGAATTCCTTGCTTGGCTAGGCAGGAATATGGATAAATTGAGAGAAGGAGCTTGCTATTTCCAGGTCGACAAAATGTTGAGTTGGAGAGTTCTTAAATAAAATTGGGTGAATGTTACTACCTGTAGTAGGCTACCATTAGGCCTAGAACTCTGATGGACAATCTCATTGTAGAGTGTTTCGTGGATTTAGCATGGGCTCCTAGAGAAAGTACTTTCTTTTTATGTGAGAGAGACTTTTGCGTGTAATCTGTCCAGGGCCAGATCCAAGTATTCTCAGTGAAGGGAAGGTTAGAGAGCAGATTTGTTGAAATTGATCATATCCAACCGAGAGCCTAGAGCACCTTTTCCTGTGGACATTTTCTGATAGCTGGAAGGGATATCAGTCCTTTAGAAGAAGGTTGTCTAGATGACTTGGATGCCCAGAGTTCTGAGAAAGGCAAGCAAAGATGCTAAGATCTTTGTGAATAAGTATATATCAAATAGTGCTGTGCACCATTAATCTAGCATAATAAAACCAATAATCTAAGTGTATGGAGTTAAGACATAAATACTTCAATACAGTGGCGTAGCGTGGGGGGTGCAGGGGGTGCCATGGCCCCGGGCGCGACATTTAGGGAGGCGCCAGTATGTGTCACTACTGGCTGCCTTCTCCTAATTTCAAGTTCCTGTGTCCACGCGCTCCAGCCACCATGTTAAGTGTCCAGCGCCCTGTGATTGGGTGTATGGGGGTCATGTGAGGCGTAGGTCTGGCCTGTCCTCGATTGCTCCTGAAGTCCCGCCTCTGCACATGACCCCCATACGCCCAATCACAGTGCGATGGACACTGAACATGGCAGCAGCCGGAGCGCGGGGGAGTGAAGCAAAAACGTGAGCCGCCGCTGTCTTCTCCTCCTCCTCCAGTCCGATGCAGGCCAGGACAAGAAGGTGAGTGAGACTCCCTCGTGAGAGTCATGTTACTGGCCCGGGGGGGGGGCGAGAGAGAGACACTGTAGGCAGGACAGTATAGTGTAGGCTGTGTAGTGTAGTGGTCAGTGTAGTGTAGTATAGTGGACAGTATAGTGGACAGTGTAGTGTAGCGTAGTGGTCAGTGTAGTGTAGTATAGTGGTCAGTATAGTGGACAGTGTAGTGTAGTATAATGGTCAGTATAGTGTAGTTTAGTATGGAGGTCAGTATAGTGGTCAGTGTAGTATAGTATAGTGGTTAGTATAGTGTAGTTTAGTATGGAAGTCAGTGTGGTGTAGTGGACAGTATAGTGGTTAGTGTAGTATAGTATAGTGGTTAGTATATTTGTCAGTGTAGTGTAGTATAGTCTAGTGGTTAGTATAGTGGTCAGTATAGTGTAGTTTAGTATGGAGGTCAGTGTAGTGTAGTATAGTGGTTAGTATGGTGGTCAGTGTAGTGTAGTGGACAGTATAGTGTAGTGTGGTGGTAAGTATAGTGGACAGTGTAGTATGGTGGTCAGTGTAGTGTAGTATGGTGGTCAGTGTAGTATAGTGGTCAGTGTAGTGTAGTATAGTATAGTGGTTAGTATAGTGATCAGTATAGTGTAGTTTAGTATGGAGGTCAGTGTAGTGTAGTATAGTGGTTAGTATGGTGGTCAGTGTAGTGGACAGTATAGTGTAGTGTGGTGGTCAGTATAGTGGACAGTGTAGTATGGTGGTCAGTGTAGTGTAGAATGGTGGTCAGTGTAGTGTGGTATAGTGGTCAGTGTAGTGTAGTATAGTGGTCAGTGTAGTGTAGTATAGTGGTCAGTGTAGTATAGTGGTCAGTGTAGTATAGTATGGTGGTCAGTGTAGTGTAGTACAGTGGTCAGTGTAGTGTAGTGGTCAGTGTAGTATAGTATGGTGGTCAGTATAGTGGACAGTACAGCGTCATGGACAGTATAGTGTAGTGGACAGTATAGCGTAGTGGACAGTATAGCATAGTGGACAGTATAGCGTAGTGGACAGTATAGTGGTCAGTGTAGTATAGTGGTCAATGTAGTGTAGTATGGCGGACAGTGTAGTAGAGTGGTCAGTGTACTGTGTAATGGTCAGTAAAGGAATCAGGTTGGTCAGTGTTGAAATCAAGTAGGTTAGCATAGTGGTCAGTATAGGAATCAGGTAGGTCAGGGCTATTGTATTGGAAGGGACTCGGGGAGTGCTAAAAGTCCGCATGATAGGGGGCACAAATTACTTGCCTTGCCCCGGGTGCTGACAACCCACGCTACACCACTTCTTCAATAACCATGAACAATAGTATCAAATATCCTACCTATACATTCATAACCTATACTATCACACCATACATGTGTGTGCAAGAATAAACCCAGTTACTATGTGTTAAATACTTGAAAATATATAAAGAAAGACTACAGGGTTAATTTACCATAGGCAAATAGGCTGTTCAATATGCAAGGAAGGTTGAATTTGCAAGGAAATTATCCCCAGAGCTTAGTGAATATGCTGAAATTTCACTTTGCAAAGAATACTCAATCAGGAAAATATAAAAAAAAAAAAAACTTTTTGCTTGATTGGATGATGGAAGTCAGCAGAGCTTCACCTCATTCACTAAGCTCTTGCAAAGCGAACATCCTATTTGCCTTTAGTAAATCAACCCCTGTAAGTCTATTAGTGCATTAGTGAGAGAGTTCTACCACCACTGCAATTTTGCAAGCGTAATATACTAAGAACTGCCCACACTCCACACTGTGAACACTCTTCAGTGAATACCATCACCATGCACCCTCTCCTTGATATATTGACCTATTCAGGAATATAGTTCTTAATGCGCTTTCCTCTTTAAGGGGCCTTAGTTGGCAGCTCCAGGTATCCAGATACCTCCCCCGGACTCCTCTTGTGTTTTCAGTGATGTGGAGTAAATGCAGCATAGTGTTTTACTGCTTTATATTACCAATGGTGATTAAAAACAAAGTAAAATGCACTCACAAAATAAGTGCACTCATAACCAGCAGTGCACCACCTTAAAAACACTTTTTGCATACATAAGTGCAAGATCTTTGTGAACATTCTGGGACCAGAGGATAGGCCAAGGGGCAATGTGACAAACTGAAAGTGATTGTCTGCCATTGTGAAGCGCAGAAAGCGATAATGAGGTGGGTAAATGGCAACATGCAGATAGGCACCTTGGATGTCCATGGATGCTATTTATTCCCCTTGTCTCCAAGGGGCAATTACCGACCTTGCAGATTCCATGCAAAATTTATGAATTTGAAGGACTCTGTTAAGGAGTTTTAAGTCCAGAATAGGATGAATACCCCTGTTGGACTGTGATTCCGTAAACAGGTCTCAGTAGAATTATTTTGAACCTGTCTTGTTGCAGTACTGACACAATGGCTTCATGGGACAAGCAATGGCTCAGGGCATCCTGCAAATCTAATTTGTACCTTGGCAGTTCTTGGATGAATTGAAAGAAGAAAAGGGATGAGGGGGTAGAGTTAGAATTCTTTTATGTAGCTCTTTCAAATCACTGATTGAACCCACAGGTCTGGGATGTCTGTGACCTACAGAAAGGTAGACTGTAACAGACACCCCCCATACACTTTTAGGAGTGAGGGTGCTCTTTCATTGTGAAGTGGGCTTAGATGAAGGCTTGGCGGCCCTTAAGGGCCATCCCTTGCCCCAAAGGGAGGGGCTGAGCTTAGGTTTTGAAGTTTAGGCCTGATTAGAGTGGGCAGGTATTCTGTGTTTTCTTAAGCTAGGAGCTCCTGGGGAGGAGATTCTTATGTTGTGGAAGTAAAACCTTCCCTCCTATGACCTATTTTTAAGAAATGGTCAAGTGCCTCTCCAAACAGCAAAAAAATTGGAGATAGTGAAAATTCTTTCTGGGGTGATTTAGTTGTCATAGACTGCACATTCTATCAGGATCTTGGAATTCTTTTGTCCCCAAAGCGGCAGAGTAAAACAGAGGAGAGTGAGGCTGCACAATGTCAAGGCTTTTGTAGACAGAGGCAACAAGCTTTTTAACATTAGTAAGCATGTTGCTTGAAGCTCCCTCTTCAATATGATGGCAGTCTGGGGAAGAAAAGTATCCTCCAATACTGCTTTAATACCCTCTTCATTCCCATCTATGTCTGCATCTTCTAGGACCAGCACATCGGGATCCAACCCAGGTTGAGAAATCATAGAAAGAGATGAGGCGTGGCATTTTCGGCCCTGGACAAAAATGGCTATATTAAGGGGCTGTAATCTGTCCAAGGAAACGTGACATAGATGCGAAGAACTCTGCTTTAGACAAATAGGTCACTTGTTGCATGCCTGAAATAGGGCTAGAATTTAATGCAAAGTTGGATCCAGATATTACCTCAGTGCAAAGGAAGCATCGTCACTCTGAGGTTGAGTATTGTGCAGGCCTTCAGCAGAGCAAATAATCGCCTGTGATTTAGCAATGGCTCCCTTTCACCTTATCTCAATTATAGCTACAAGTGAGGATATTCCCATGTAGGTAACAGAATAGGGTGCAGAGTGTAGGGTAAGCGTGTCTTGAAGGTGTACACGATAACCCAGGTGGAGACATCCCTGTAAAGAATCTTCATGGTGAAAGGGCAGCGGGTAGTGCCTGAGTACCTTTTAAAGGTTCTAGGTGGGAGTGTGCTACCAGTGTTGTGATGTAACACCTAGTCATGCACTTGAGACTAAGCTCTGAGTGTTAAGTTTTAGCACCAAGTTTGAAAGATTTATAATGCAAGATGAATACATTCCAAACATAGCCCTGTTTTTTACAGTAACAGTCAGGGATACAGAGTGACCCGGTCTTACCTATCCACTTTGCTGGACTGTATATAAAGTCCGGGCTTCACCCATCACAATAGGCATACCTCTGAAGGGGTCTTGAAGAACTGAGTTCCATAATGATGGACCACGGCCCTGGGCTTGATTCAACACATTACACCAAGTGCCAATGTGAGTGGCCATGTAGATTTCAGTGGCTGAAGCAACATCACAGGCCGTCCTATTGGGTCTGGGTACGGCTCCAAAGGTTTTACCAGTGTTGCACTGATGCAGATGATACACTGCTTCCATGTTGGCATTAGAAGACAGTGAGGGGTTGGTTAAAGAATTTCAGTATCAAATATTAAAGAAATATAGTAAACTATTTAATCTAAGAGTCATTTTCTCCATGAAAAAGAAAAAGTCCATCACTTTCAGACACTAGAACAAAACTGAGGACTCAAAAAGTAGAGTAGAGAAGGGTTATGGAGGAAATACAAAGGGGCGTGTCCTGTAAATCTTTGCTAGTTTCCAATCACCTGAATTTACACACTTTGTGATCTATGGTAGCTTGGGAATGACAGCCAGCCAGTTTGGTAAATGAAAAACAGATAAACAACAACTTCAACAGCAGGCTTACCATCAATCATTTGGTCCTGCGCTGGGATTAGGGCTCCTTTGTGTTAAGCATGCCAGACAGGCCACAAGGGGGAACCAGCAACCAGCGTCTTAGCTTGTCCAAGGGCTCACACTTACAAACACCTTGCATGTGTGAATGGGGGAACAGAGTCATCTTTGGCCAGCTTAAGTCTTCCAACCTATAGGCTTGCACAGTGAGAAAAAGCAGTAAAGAACAACCATTGTATAGCAATGCAAGACAGAAAGCAAAACCCACATTAGTAATGAATACACATGGCTTTCCCTATATACATATATGATAATACATTATACATAAAAAAGGTTCTTAAAATACACACACACGTTGATAAGATTATGTACTTCAAGCTGATCTCTTTGTCACCAATAACAGTCTATATTACCTTTAAGAAACCTTGCCAGTAAAGTGACCTGTCTGGTTTCCTGCTTATCATAGAAGTAGCAGCTTTACTCATTCAGTAGCCTGTTAGTTTTCAAAAAGGTAATAGTGATAGCTAATAATTAACTGAGTCCTCTACGGACTCTCAGCAGGGAAAGGGTTATGTCTCCAAGGAAATTAGGAAAATATCTTTGTTTTACTTGACTAACTTTACTGTTTTCTGATCTCTTCTGCTGTTCGGCAAAAACTTTGAAGGTTTTTTTTGTGCCATAAAACAGCCAGAACTATAACATTAATAAAAGGACTTGAAATGGAGGAGGAAAAAAAAAGATTTATAGCAGAGCTAAACTGGAATCGGCATGTAATCATTTTCTACAATCTGTCAGCGCTGTAAAAGAGCTCTTTTTACTGTGCTCAAGATTGAACTGTTTATTAAGAATTTGGGGTTTTATTAAAAATAGGAAAGAAAGGGAACAAAGAATTGTAGCCCCCTTTTTTAGGGAAAAATATAACGGCAATAAAAATTTAGATTATTCAAATTTATCATGTGTATTGGGAAAGACAGCAAGTTATGCTGTATCCTCCATTTTCTGACTCCCTGAATATTTGAATCTAGTTTTCAGATATAAACAATCAAGAAAGCTGAGAAGGAGAAAAAGAGTAAAAGGAGGGGGTTGTAAAAAATTCAACAAATGTAATTGTAAATCAGAATAAAAGATAATCTGTCAGAGGTTATGGAAATGCAATGTCAGATATTTAACAGGCAAATCTACAAGGGGCTAATGTAATTTCCAGATCAGATGCACGCGATTTCTGCATTGAAGAATGAACTTTAAAAGGAGCTGTGACAATGTACTTGTGTTTTACAGCCCCATTCCATAAATGTGTAAATTGTACATTTCAGCAATAACCGCAGCCGCAGCAAAAAGGGGTCATTATTTTTAGTGCACCATTGTCACTGCAGTACAATTGTCCTATTTGTTACACAGATACTCTTGCAAACCTTGGACACAGCATCATTTACCAATTGTGGTTATTGGGAACATTAATTTGCAAAAGAGTGGAGTTGAACACATTTTTTTTTATTATTTTTCAGTGCTTTTACCTTTTTAACCTTGAAAAATGTTCCATCTTATTTTTTTGCTTTTTTTTTTTAGATATTTCGGTTAGAGGATGGGAAATTGTCTGTTGTAAAATGCTGTTATTACAAAAACCTGCACTTTCCTATCCACTACAAAAACATGATCTTTTCCTTATATAAGACAGAGGCAAGGTCGAGGTGCTGGTGAGGGTAATTGGTTGTGTTTGTCATGTTGGTACAAATGCTTGCCTGTGCTAACTCAGATTTTCTTGCCAACCAAGTTGGAAAGGCTATAAATTTGGGAATGAATGTCCAAAATCTGAACCGTATTACAGCAGCTACAGAGATCTTAATTGATAATAGTCTAAGGCTCCATTCACACTAGCGCGTTTTTTGATGCATTTTGCATTTTGCAGAAATGCACGGGAATTTTTTAACATGGGTTCCTATGGAACATGTTCACATCAATGCCTTTTTGTTTCTCTGCATTTTTGGAAAGGGTCGGGACTTTTTTCATGCAAAAAGCAGCGTTTTGCATGTAATGGATTTCAATGGACAAGCATCAAAAACGCAAGTGCACCGTTTTCGCAGCGTTTTTGCAGCGTTTTTGATGCGTTTTTGCCGTTTTTTTTTTTTTTTTTTTAATTTTTTAAAAATTTTTTTTAGACTGTAAAAAAAAACTGTAAAAAAAAAAAAAAAAAACGCAAAACGCAAATCGCGGCAAAAACGCGGCAAAAACGCTGCTCAAAAACGTGGCAAGCATGAAAAAAAAACCTCCAAAAACGCCCAAAAGCAACATGCATAGGTGTGAATCGAGCCTCAGGCTTGTTGGCAAAGAGGTTCCTGCTCGAGGCAAAGTGAACTTTATCCCAGGTGGTAATGAGGAACTATTGGGACAGACTCTCACTTTGCCTCCTGTGGAACAGGAAACACTTCCTCCTCTCTAATACTATTAAAGAATTTTATCCTGAGCAATGAAAAAAAAGTTCAATCATAAATATTGGCACTATTACAAAATATCATACTGGTTTAAATTCCATGTTAGATATCAGTTAGTTAATCAGAGGCAGAGAGGTTTGGCTGAGCTACCGAGAACTCTTTCAAGTGGATAATCTACAAACCTGAACAATTTAATACAATTCTCAAGAAAGTCTCAAGAAAAACATTGCAATATTAAAATGGAAGTTAAGGCAAAACCTAACTAACTCTAAACCTACGCTCAGCAAAATTATAAGCCGAATCGATCTAGTCCTGTAAAGAAAAAATTGATATTGTAGCGGTTCTTCCGTAGGGGCTGCTGGTAGTTGTGGTCCGTCTCTCACCCTGCACAGCTAGAAACACAAATTTCCAGACATCCAACAGTAAAGAAATAGTCATTGTACTTGTACTAGGGTTCTTATGGGATGACCACTTGATTGCATATATATAAAAAATCTATACTAATCTAACAGCAAAATGGCCAAGTGGTTAGCACTTCCACTTAACAGCATTAGGGTTGTTGGTTCAAATCCAAACCATGGCAAAACCTGCCTGGAGTTTGCATGTTCTGCCTGTGTGTGTTTTCTCCCAGACTCCAAGTACATGCTGGTAGGTTAATTGGCTCCTGTCTAAATTGGTCCTAATATGAATGTGAGTTAGGGACTTTAGATTGTAAGCTCTCTGAGGACAGGGCCTGATGTGAATGTACAATATAAATGTAATGCATTGTGTAAATTGATGGTGCTGTATAAGTACTAATAAACAAATGGGTACCATCTCCCAATTCTAGACTGGCCCACCAGAAATACAGTTATCTATACTGGTATTCCCATGGCTAGTAGACTGTGGAATTCTCACTCAAGGGTAGGAATGGGCGAATGGCTTGGGCCGAACATTGGCTGTTTGATAAACACCTGAATTATCGGGGCGTTCGACCGTTCATTCAGCCCGCCGAATGACCACTGCTGCACAGTGCATTGCAAGCCCCGATTGGCTTAAGCAATGAAAGATTTGCCCAATCAGTGCGTTAGTGCACATTTAACACAGTATATTTCAGTGTGTTACTGAATGTTTAATGCTGTATATTTCAGTGCATTATTGCATGTTTTACGCAGTATATTTCAGTGTGTTCCATGCCGTTTTACGCAGTGTATTTTTAGTGCGTTAGCGCAAGTATATTTCTATGCATTACTGCACATTTAATGCAGTATATTTCAGTTTGTTACATGCCATTTAATGCAGTACATTTCAATGCGTTACTGCACATTTAACGCAGTATATTTCAAAGTGTTACATGCTGTTTAACGCAGTATATTTCAATGTGTTGCTGTAGGTATAATGTAGTATATTTCTGTGCGTTACTGCATGTTTAACACAGTATATTTCAGTCTGTTAGTGCACATTTAATGCAGTATATTTCAGTGTGTTGCTGCATGTTTAACGCAGTACATTTCTGTGCATTACTGCAGTATATGCTAGTGCGTCAGTGCAGTTTTACTGCAGTATATTGTAGTGTGTCAGTGGAGTGTGTCTCTGTAGTGAGTAATTAGTTGAAAGTGCACAAACACCACTTCCCATTGATTAAAGTGCATATACGTGCACATTTCCACATCTTTGTTACATTTTGTTAATAAGCACCCACCATCATGTCTGCAAGGCCAACAGGGAGAGACAGATGTTCCCATGCACTGTGAGGAGGTCAGCAGCCTATGTGTCCACAGGTAAAGGTGGGTCATGGTCAGTCCTCAGGCACGGCATCATTTCCTCTGTTTAGTGATGTTGCCTGTGCTATTCAGCCACAGAGGAGGTGGTGGACTGGCTTATTAAACTATCCTCATCCTCCGTCACCCAAGCAGAGACTAGTGTGCAGTCCACTGCAGCTGCTAGAGTGGCTTATTCTGCCTCCTTGTCCACAGCTACTCCTGCCATAGCCCCATCATCAGGCATGGAGGAGTCAACTGAGTTATTTAAACTCAGCGTCAGCCACTTGCCCCTTGACGATGCACAACCATTACTTGATACAGATGTTGGTTCTGAGGTTGAGGCAGGTAGGAACATGAGCCTACAGAGAGGGGAGAACACTGGTACAAAAATTGTCAGTCATGTTCCCCCAGCCGCAGCATATTGCCAAGTTGTCTCCAGTGATAATTAGGATGGAGGAGATGATGATGGTGAGGTCACTGATGTGACTTGGGTGCCGGATAGAGCAGAGGAGGAAAGTGAGGGTGAGGCACAACCCCAACAAGGCAGCCATCATGGAAGAGTAGAGAGCAGCCACCCTATTCAATCACATTGTGGAGCTGTTATCTCCCGGCCCACTTCCCACAGCTCAGCTGTCTGAGCCTTTTTAAGGACATATGCAGCCGATCGAACTGTTGCATTTTGCAAACTTTGTCTCAAGCACATCAAGCATGGCAAAAACACAAGCCATTTGGGTAACACATGCTTGACAAGGAATTTAACATCCCACCACTCAGCCAGTTGACAAGAGCACTTGAAACCCACACAAAAGGGACACAATTCTGTTCCTCCTCCTTACTCACCTCAGTCTACCCCCACTATACCTCATGACCTCTCAGCAGTCTTCAATGACAGGGATGATGGTATAGGGCAGGGTGTCCCAGGTCCTTGCAGCACATCTGCCAGTAGCACACCAGCAGCTGTAGACTATAGACGGCAAATTTCTCTGCCCCATCTGCTGCAGTGAAAAATATACTGTCACTGCCACACATATGCCCAGCGTCTAAATGCAAGCTTGTCAAAGCTGCTGGCTTCCATGAATTTGCAGAATGTGCTGTACCACAATGGCAGGTTCCCAGTCGCTATTTCTTTTCACGTAAGGCCATTCCAGCTCTGTACCATAATGTGGAAAGGCAATGTTGTGGCATCGTTGGGCAAGGCAGTCAGCCATAAAGTCCATGTTACTGCTGACATATGGTCCAGCAAGCATATTCAGGGACGATATATTTCATTCACAGCACACTGGGTAGCTCTGCTTGCAACTCAGAAGGATGCAGGACAGGGCTCAGTGCTGCAGCTTGTTGTGCTTCCATGTCTCTATACAGCTCATGATGATGATGCGTGATTTGTCAGATCTATCCCCTCTATCTCCTCCTCCTCCTCCAAGCCCTCCTCTGCTGAATTGTCCTATGAATCACAAGTACCTACTAAGCGTTCAAGGGGCTATTCAATGAGCCAGGCAAAAAGGTGCCAAGCAGTGCTTCAGCTGGTGTGTCTATGGGACAGGAACCACACCGGAGCAGAGATTCTTGCAGCTCTGCAGGGGCAGGCCCAGAGGTGCTTCATGCAACTCCAACTGGAACCAGGAATGGTGGTGTGCGATAATAGCACAAACCTCCTGTCTGCACTTAGACAAGGAAAGTTGACACATGTGCCATGCCTGGCACATGTCCTCAATTTGGTGGTGCAGCATTTCTTAAATAGGTACCATGGGTTGGAAGATCTGCTTAAGCAGGCCAAAAGAGTCTGTACCAATTTCAAGCCATCATACGCAGCCAGTGCTTGGTTGGCTGAAATTCAGCGGGAATTCCACCTGCCCATAAACCGCCTAATTTGTGACATGCCCAACAGGTGGAACTTAACTTTGTCAATGCTGTAGCGGCTGCACATGCAGCAGAGGTTTGTCAACAAGTACCTGTGTGAGTATGACACTACGACACACTCAGGCCTGCTTTGCTTTTTTTCCCCCCCGTCAATGGCTGCTGATAAAGGATGCATGCACTGTACTTTCACCATTTGAGGAGCCACAAGGATGGTGATCCGTGACAATACATGCATCAGTGACGCAATCCCTGTTGTGTTCCTGCTGGAGCATACTCTGCGTGACATGGAAAGGGCACTCGAGGCAAAGCAGCGGGAGGAAGAGGAGGATTTCCTATCCTCTCAGGGCCCACTTTATGCAGACACCATTCTTTCTATGCCACAGAACACACAAGGGAAGAGGGAGGAGGAGGAGAATGATTCTGGCAGGTTTGGAGGCATTGAAGCAGAGGAAGACATATGTCAAACCTTAAGAGATGGTTTTTCCATTGCCAGAACCCTTGGGAGTATTACGTGGCTGGGAGGAGGCAGTTTCAGATACTTTAATCCTCAGTGACCCGAGGAGTGTGCTTCTCATGCCTCTGCAAACTTGCGGTGCAAAGGGTCCCTTATGCTTCAAAGGCTGCAAAAGGACTCGAGAATACATGGCATCAAGGAAAAGGATCACTATTGGTTGGCAAACCTCCTTGACCACCGTTACAAGGGGAAAGTCTCAGAACTAATCCTGTCCCCACAGAGGGAGCAGAAGGTGAAATCTCTTGAGGACACCTCAAAGAGGAGTTTATCTAACGGTTTTCCCAACTCTGGTAGGTTACAGTGTCGTGGAAAACGTAGTTTTGAGGCTTCTATTGCTCAAGAGAGAAGTGGTGGAGAAGGAGACCGCCTAAGTGATGCATTTCACAATTATTTTAGTTGTCGTGCCCAGGGCTGTCAGCTTCCACATCCCATCGGCAGCGTCTGCATCATATGGTGGACGATTATCTAGAGGCGAAAACAGAGATGGAGAGCTTTCCAGTTAATGATCCACTGGATTACTGGGTCATGAGAATAGACTGCTGGCCAGAACTTGCCCAGTATGCATTTGACCTGCATCCAGCGTGCTTTTCCGCAGTATATTTCAGTGCGTTAGTGCACATTTAATGCAATATATTTTAGTGCTTTTCTGCATGTTTAAAACAGAATATTTCAGTGCGTTACTGTATGTTCAATGCAGTATATTTCTGTGCATTAGTGCACGTTTAATGCAGTATATTTCTGTGCATTACTGTGCTTTTAACACAGTATATTTCAGTGCATTATATGCCGTTTAACGCAGTATATTTCAGTGCGTTAGTGTACATTTACCACAGTATATTTCTGTGCATTACTGCACGTTTAACTCAGTATATTTCAGTGCATTAGTGCATGTTTAACGCAGTATATTTCAGTGCATTACATGCTGTTTAACACAGTATATTTCTGTGCGTTACTTCACGTTTAACGCAGTATAGTTCTGTGCATTGCTGCACATTTAACGCGGTATATTTCAGTGCGTTACTGCACCTTTAACGTAGTATATTTCAGTTCGATACAGCACGATTACCGCAGTATAGTTCTGTGCATTACTGCAGGTTTAGTGCAGTAAATTTCTGTGCATTACTGCGCATTTAATGCAGTACATTTCTATGCATTACTGCATGTTTAACATAGTGTATTTCAGTGCATTATGTGCCGTTTAATGCATTATATTTCAGTGTGTTACTGCACGTTTAACGTAGTATATTTAAGTGTGTTAGTGCACATTTAACACAGTATATTTCAGTGCATTATTGCACATTTAACACAGTATATTGCAGTGTGTCAGTGCAGTTTTATTGCAGTATACTGTTGTCAGGGCTGGGCTCTTAGCAGCTCTCTCCTCTGTGCTCAGGCTGCTCAGCAGTTGGATAATTGTGGTTTCCACAGTGACTCATCTGGTGATCATTACCTGCTCATCAGTCCCGCCTACAGCCACCCTTTCTAGCTATTTAAACTGCCTTGTTCATTTCTTTAGTGCCTTCGCCTTGGTCAACATATCTGGAGATTCTCTGCTGTGTTCCTGTGAAAGACTTTGCCCGGCTGACGTCCCTTCTGGTTCCTGATCCTGTTCTTCTGCCTCCAACTATGCTGATCTCTGGTTTCCGGATTACTAGCTTGTCTGAATACCCGCATTGGCTTCCGATCCTGGCTTTAGTGTTGACTACATTTACTGATCTGTACCATTTTTACCATTACATTATCAGGTATGATTCTTATTGCATTTTCTGTCTCTGTCTGATTCATGGTTCCTGACAATTGTAGTGTGTCAGTGGAGTGTGTCTGTGCAGTGAGTACTCAGGTTAAAGTGCACCAAACACCACTTTCCACTGATTAAAGTGCATCCATGTGCACATTTTCACATCTTCATTACATTTTGTTAATAAGCACCCACCCATCATGTCTGCTAGGCCAACAAGAGAGAGGCAGACGTTCCCATGGCACTGTGAGGGGGTCAGCAGTGCATGTGTCCACAGGCAAAGGTGGATGTTGTCAGGCATGGCATCATTTCCTATGTTTAGTGATGTTGCCTGTGCTATCCAGCCACAGCATGCAGAGGAGGTGGTGGACTGGTTTACTAAACAAATCTCATCCTCTTCATCCTCTGTCACCCAAGCAGAGACTAGTGAGCAGTCCACTGCAGCTGCCAGAGTGGCTTATTCTGCCTCCTTATCCACTCCTGCCATAGCCCCAGCATCAGGCATGGAGGAGTCAGCTCAGTTATTTGAACACAGCATCAGCTTCTTGCTCCTTGATTAAGCACAGCCATTATTTGATTCAGATGTTGGTTCTGAGGTTGAGACAGGTAGGAACACATTTAAGGAGGCCACAATGATGGTGAGCCATGACAATGCATGCATCAGTGACACAATTCCTTTTGTGTTCCTGCTGGAGCATACTCTGCATGGCATTATGGACAGGACACTCGAGGCAGAGTAATGGGAGGAAGAGGAGGACTTCCTTTCCTCTCAGGGCCTGCTTTATGTAAACACCATTTTTCCTATGCCACAGGACACACAAGAGAAGGGAGGAGGAGGAGAAGGATTCTGGCAATTTTGGAGGCATTGAAGCAGAGGAAGACATATGTCAAACCTTAAGAGATGGTTTTCCATCCCCAGAACCCCTGACGAGCAGTACATGGCTGGGAGGAGGCAGTTTCAGATACTGTAATCCTCAGTGACACGGAGGAGTGTGCTTCTCATGCCTCCGCAAACTTGCAGTGCATGCTCTCCTTCATGCTTCAAAGCCTGCAAAAGGACCCAGGAATATGTGGCATCAAGGAGAGGATCACTATTGGTTGGCAACCCTCCTTGACCACCGTTACAAGGGGAAAGTCTCAGAACTCACCAGTATGCGATTGAGCTGCTGGGCTGCTCTGTATCCAGCGTACTTTCCAAACAGGCATTCAGTGCTGCCGGAGGTTTTGTTACTGATAATAGAGCATGTTTGTCCACAGACTCCATGGACCGGCTGACATTTATCAAAATCCATCAGTCCTGGATTACCAACAGCTATGAAGCCCCTGATGCTGATGTCGCTGATTAGGTGTTTTTGGTATGTGAAATCTCTGCAAGACTCTTAGGCTGCCTAATGTTGTGAGTGTTGAGTTCATCTGGAAGAATTTTTTTGTAGGTTTCATGGGCACATATAACACCCAAAGACCAGTTTTTCCACATCTGTTTGACAGGTGCATATCATTAGAATTTTTGACAACAAGGCCAATTCTTGCTTTCATCAAGAGTACCTCTATAGGGTTACGGTATGAAGGCACCCTCATATGCCAACCTGTACCTAGGGGAGTGGGAGCGAGCCATATCAACCTATGGTATAGATTCATCGATGACATTTTCTTGATATGGGATGGACCCATTGAGACTCTCCATCGCTGTTTGCAGACTATGAACTCCAATGAGTTAAATTTAACTTTCACTATGAACCATGATGTGAGCTCAATTGCTTTTTTGGACATCCCCATCTCTAAAGATCCTGATGGGACACTCTGTAGCAACCTCTACTGTAAACCCACGGCAGGGAATAGCATGCTTCACTTTTCTAGCTTTCACCCGAGACCTCTAGTGAATTCAATTCCATATGGGCAGTATCTGCGTATTCACAGAAACTGCACCGACGATGAGTTTAAAATTGAGGCAGATGCACTGCGAGACAGACTGCTGATCAGAGGCTACTCTAAAACATACCTTAAAAAGGCATATAGAAGAGCTGTCTTACCCAGGGTCGGTACTAGGGGTGGGCGGGATGGGCAGCTGCCCTGGGCGGAATGATTTAGTTGGAGGAAGAGGGCGCTGTCTGCCGGGTGTAACCTTGCCCAGCACATAATGTGCTGCCGAGTGGCAAATTTAACAGAGTAGGCAGAGAGCGGCTTTGTTCCTGCGTGTATTCTAGATCGTACCACTACACCCACTCCCTACCTGCACAGTGCACTGTACAAGTCCCTGAGCAACAGTAGAGTGGAGTAGGCGGAGCGCATGAGATTGGGAAAGCATATAAATGCTTTCCTATGATTCCAGATACATACAGCATTCCTGCTCCTCTGCTTGCCTGAACAGCGGCTTCTCCTTCCCCTCTCCATTCATTTCCATCACTCCTACTTTCAGAGTGTCCCGATGTCGGTGTGACATCACCAGCTCCGCCCCCTAGCCTCTTGTTTTTTTCCTCCCTGCTCTGGACAATGTGGAGGTGTGTCCTCCTCTGTGTAGTGACCCCTCCCCTCCTGTGCCCTTTCCCTCGGTCCCCTCCTCTCCACTCCTACTGTAAAGTGAGTGGTGTCCCTCTCCTATGTCTCTGTGCTGCTGAGGCTGTCACCACTAACAGGTGACCTTCATTCAGGCATGATATCTCAGTTCTAGCTGTGAAGTCAACTGTTCTTTCTGATTCTGTTTTTATTAAGGGCCTTTTAAGATGAGGTGCAGACATGCAGCTCTCATGCAGGGCTGTCATTTATGAGCATGGGGATGCATGAGCATTGTGTGCATTCCTGTGCCAGCACCCATTAATTTCTACTGTGACATGAGGTTGTATGCACACAGCCTCTGTATTCTAATATGACATGCAGGTTTGGGTCCCAATAGAAATTAATAGAACACTGGCAGAGGGATGCACACAATGCACAAGAGAGCCCTGCACAGGACACAAATATCTAAACGGGCCTAAACAACTCATGTACACAGAGGCTTAGTGATTTCTCCAGCTCCCCAGGCATCAGAAAACAACAAGGATTTTACACAGGAGCAACCAAGTCTGGACATGGAATGGAATTCAGCTGGTTCACCAACGAATGGATGAGTTTCAATCCATCTATGGCCATTCCTGCTAAAGAGAAGTTGATCTAATATGATCCACTTCTCTAAAACCAGCTTGTTGGAAAATTTTCCAGTGCTAATAAATGTATTCTGACCATTATCACAATGCAATGTCTCAGTGGAGAGGATTCCTCCATCCACCTCACTTTTGTGGATTAGGGAAAGTGGCTCAGTCTTTTTCAATCAGACACTAACTGATCAAAAAAACTGATCCATCTATGGCCAGCTTACCATTCACTATATAATCTGATTGTACAATATCTTTTGGATCTACCACCAACCATGTAGTACAAGGGCCTGCCTGATTGGATACTACTAATTGGATAATGAATTGTTTAGGTTTGTTTTGGTAAATTGAGGGGAGATTGTGCAGAAATTGTACAATCAGATTTTAAAGTGTATGCTCACCTTTTACTGTTCATGTGCACGAGTACTAAGAATGACAAATGTTTTCCCTGACACGTTGTCTAAAGCTGGGTACACACTATTGTTTTTTTTGTTCAGCCTGCTGGAAGAAAAATAAACCCCTCAATGCACAAAAACAAAGTGGATTCAGAAACCCCCCTCTGTTCTATTGTACTTTGACAGTAGGACTCCTCCACTAATCAGAATACAATGATCAGTGCTGCAGCCCGCTGATCAAAGGAGGATTTCCAGCAGGACCATTTGACAGAAGCCAAGGTCAGCTTCAGCAAGTTCTAGCCATTATTGCTATTACTTGGTTTACTCCTGTAAACCAAGCCATCATCAAAGCAATCTAATTGACTGTGTGTGTGTGTGATACTGGTGCACTCCGCAACCATTACATATGTTTTGGTGCGCTGCACATGCTTCAACTAGCTCCGCCCCCTGTTCGGGAGGGGGGCACATTTTGGCATCTTCGCCCTGGGCACTGAATTACCTTGTCCCACCACTGGTCTTACCTACTAGACATTCTCTTCTCTATGCCCCTAAAAAACGCAACACAGATGTCACCACCTGTTTAACCCGATATTGCAGCCAGCACTCACAGGTCAGGAGGTTCAAGGCAAAATATTGGAATTTGCTGAGCATGGACTCCACCCTCGGCCCATTTGTGCCAGATTAAACAGCCATCACTTACAAACATGCAAAATCGGTCGGTGATCAATAGGTACACAGTGAATTTAAGGGCAGTACCAGAAAAGACCCTTGCAAGTATATAAGTTGCAGTTGTAAGTGGAGGCAGGTGTGTGTGACAGTGATTGGCCATACATACCTGTTGTGGACTATAAAATGAGTGATTCAGCACTCTAAACTCCGTCCATCTCCCATTCGCAGGTTGCACCCATGCTGCATGCTCCCTTTCTTGGGGGCCAATCTGCATTGACCTATTGTCTCCCTGATCAGGTAATACTTGTTTCTATGTAGGGGCCTACCGCCCCTCTTATTAACTATTCCCCGCTATCTTCATGCTCTCTCTCTCTCTCTCTCTCTCTCTCTCTCTCTCTCTCTCTCTCTATCTCTCTATCTCTCTCTCTATATATATATATATATATAGAGCATGAAGATAGCGGGGAATAGTTAATAAGAGGGGCGGTAGGCCCCTACATAGAAACAAGTATTATATATATATATATATACATATATATATATATATATATATATATATATACACACACACACACACACACACACACACACACTATATACACCCTATTTGCCATGGGTATTAATCTCAGCAATACTCCCTTTTTGCTTTCAGCAGCACTTATATGGACAGCATATATTATATACTATGGTCCCTGCCTATATATATATATATATACACCTTCTCTTTGTATTAATGTTATAAAATATATAAAAACTCTTTGGTATATCTTGTTATATACACTCCTCTATACATTTATTCTTTCTTATGTCCAAATAGAGCATGAGGATTTCATCAGTGTTAAAAGAAGCCCTCCAAAGTACCTGTGTGCTCCCTGTGGCTGTGCTTTACCCTATGCTGGTGTCGCTGGTTGCTCACTGCTGTTTCCATCTGGAGGTTTTTGGCTGCACCACTCGTATCGTTATTGGGACATGGGTGTCTTTCTTTACAAAATCACTTTGTGGCTGTGACATGTACTTGCATTTACTTTGGCAACATGTAAGTGTTCTTTGTCCATACACCTGTACTCAGATATGTTTTCTTTATTGAATAACTAATGGCTGTATATGCTGTACACATGTATATACACACACGTTTTCCTGTACATGCTATTTATTATAATTTTTATGTCTGTTTTTAAAGATAAAAACAAAATTGCCCTACACATCCCTGAAGAAGGAGTTTCCTGAAACGCGTCGGGTGTGGTCCGTGTGACCTGCCGTGGAGACCTTATCACGGTAGTCCTTGGACCTCTTTAGAGTTTTGTTTTTCTGCTTTTTTGCCATGTCTATGCAATCAAGATGTCAATAGCCACCTATTGATTTAAATTTTAATGTCTTTCATCTCTGCAAGACTCCTAGGCTGCCTAGCATTGTGAGTGTTGATTTCATCTGGAAGAATTTTTTTTGTAGGTTTCATGGGCACATATAACACCCAAAGACCAGTTTTTCCACACCTGATTGACAGGTGCATATCATTAGAATTTGACAACAAGGCCAATTCTTGCTTTCATCAAGAGTACCTCTATAGGGTTACGGTGTGAAGGCACATCCGTCACCCAAAGACCAGACGAATAGCAAACAATTTGGGGTGTTCGTGGCAAATTCGAAAGCCACGGAACACCCTTTAAAAGTCTATGGAAGAAATCAAAAGTGCTAATTTTAAAGGCTTATATCCTTGGTATTATCATAAAAAGTGTTTGGGGACCTGGGTCCTGCCCCAGGGGACATGTATCAATGCAAAAAAAGTTTTAAAAACAGCTGTTTTTTGGGAGCAGTGATTTTAATAATGTTTAAAGTGAAACAATAAAAGTGAAATATTCCTTTAAATTTCGTATCTGGGGGGTGTCTATAGTATGCCTATAAAGTGGTGCATTTTTCCCCCGTTTAGAACAGTCCATGCACAAAATGACATTTCTAAAGGAAAAAAGTCATTTAAAACTACTTGCGGCTATAATGAATTGCCGGGTCTCGGCAGTACAGATAAAAGTCATTGAAAAAACAGCATGGCGTCCCCCCAAAAATCCATAGGGAACCCCGAACCAAAATTTTTTTAAAAAATTGCGTGGGGGTCCCCCCAAATTCCATACCAGGCCCTTCAGGTCTGGTATGGATATTAAGGGAAACCCTGCGCCAAATTTTTTTTTAAATGGCGTAGGGGTCCCCCTCTAAATCCATGCCAGACCCTTCAGATCTGGTATGGATTTTAAGGGGAACCCCACACTAAAATTAAAAAAAAAATGGTGTGGGGGGCCCCCAAAAATCCATACCAGACCCTTATCCGAGCACACAACCTGGCAGCCGCAGGAAAAGAGGGGGGATGAGAGAGCACCCCCCTCCTGAACCATACCAGGTCACATGCCCTCAATATGTTGATGAGGACAAGGGCCTCATCCCCACAACCCTTGCCCGGTGACTGTGGGGGTCTGCGGGTGGGGGGCTTATCGGAATCTGGAAGCCCCCTTTAACAAGAGGACCCCCAGATCCCGGCCCCCTCCTGTTTGAAATGGTAACAGGTACATTGTACCCCTACCATTTCACAAAAAAAGTGTCAAAATATTAATCCACAAGACACATCTTGGGACAAGTCCTTTATTGAAAAATAAAAAAATAAAAATGTCCCACGAGGTCCATTCATCTTCTCTCACTCCGCCGACGGACCGGAAAAAAATAAATAAAAAAGATCCGCCTCCATGGGAGGCACCTGCCTTATGACGCTTTAGCGTGATGACAGTTCTTTTATAACTGAGGGCGGGGCCAAATGGTGACATACCTGTGTGACCCCGCCCCCCTCTGACGCCACGGGGAAGCCATTGGGAAGTCCCCGTGCGTCAGAGGGGGATGGGGTCACCTGGGTACGTCACCGTTTGGTCCCGCCCTCAGTTATAAAAGAACTGTCATCGCACTGAAGCATCATAAGGCAGGTGCCTCCCATGGAGGCAGATCTTTTTTATTAATTTTTCCGGTCTGTCGGCTGACCGAGAGAAGAAGATGAATGGACTTCTTGGGACATTTTTATTTGTTAAATAAAGGACATGTCCCAAGATGTGTCTTGTGGTTTTTTTAACATTTTGACACTTTTTTTGTGAAATGGTAGGGGTACAATTTACCGGTTACCATTTCAAACAGGGGGGGCGGAATCTGGGGGTCCCCTTGTTAAAGGGGGCTTCCAGATTCTGATAAGCCCCCACCCGCAGACCCCCACAACCACCGAGCAAGGGTTGTGGGGATGAGGCCCTTGTCCCCATCAACATGAAGGACAGGAGGGGTGCGCTCTCTCATCCCCCCTCTTTTCCTGCGGCCTGCCAGATTGCATGCTCGGATAAGGGTCTGGTATGGATTCTTGAGGGGACCTTTACGCCATTTTCTTTTAAATTTTGGCGCAGGGGTTCCCTTAAAATCCATACCAGACCGGAAGGGTCTGGTATGGATTTTGAGGGGGACTCCTACGCCATTAAAAAAAAAAATTAGCGCAGGGTTCCCCTTAATATCCATACCAGACCTGAAGGGCCTGGTATGGATTTTGAGGGGACCCCCACGCAATTTCTTTTTTTAATTTTGGTTCGGGGTTCCCCTTAATATTCATATCAGACCCATAGGGCCTGGTATGGATTTTTGGGGGGCCCCATGCCATATTTTTCAATGACTTTTATCTGTATTGCCAAGACCAGACAATTCATTATAGCCGCAAGTACTTTTAAATTACTTTTTTTCCTTTAGAAATGTCTTTTTGTGCAGGGACTGTTCTAAACACAGAAAACATGCACCACTTTACAGGCATACTATAGACACCCCCCAGGTATGAAATTTAAAGGAATATTTCACTTTTATTGTTTCACTTTAAGCATTATTAAAATCACTGCTCCTGAAAAAACGGCCGTTTTTAAAACTTTTTTTTTGCATTGATACATGTCCCCTGGGGCAGGACCCAGGTCCCCAAACACTTTTTATGAAAATAACTTGCATATTAACCCTTAAAATTAGCACTTGATTTTTCACATTTGTGTCCCATAGACTTTAACGGTGTTCGCCTGTTCGAAAATTTTTTTTGCCTGTTCGCATGTTCTGTTGCGAACCAAACCGGGGGGTATTTGGCTCATCCCTACTTAAGAGTGTGCCCGGCAGGGGAATATACTGTGTGCCTAGCTGAAGATATAAAGCAAGAGAGAGTATTCAATTGCCTCCACGGGGGTAGCGCTACATGAATATGCAATATTTAATATTTACTTGACTTAAAAAAGGGTGAAAACAATAAATTCTGTCATGAAAGTTATAAACTGAGTGGATAGACTTTGCAAAAATATTTTACAATAAATCTCTGAGGGATGTAGAAGGTAAAAATCTAGTTTTGACTAGTTTGCTGAATAGTGTTTTCTTTTGATTTGAAAATTTGCTAGAAATGTACATTTTGATCATGGAATACAGTATGTGATCACTATGAAGAGCAATGTTTGCATCATAGCAGGGTATCTGGCACCATAAAATTGTTTTTTATACCTTAGCAAACAATCACCAGAGGTGTTTCCATGAGATGGATGCCCATAACTAGGGATGAGCTTTATGTTTGGGTCGAACATGAGTTTGACTCGAACATTGGCTGTTCGATCGTTCATCGAAATATGAACATTATGGGGCATTCGCACCATATTCGAGCAGCGCATCACGCCCCACAATGCACTGCGACATCGCAGTGCATTGCTGTCTGATGATTGGCCAAGCATGCACTATGACCCGCATGCTTTGGCCAAACACAGCGCCGTCAGCAAAGAGAGCCATAATTGGCCAAAGGCAGGGTGCCTTTGGCCAATTATGGCTCAGGGGGTTAAGTCCACGCCCCACACTATATAAGGCCACCTGCCCGTCGGCTCTGTATAGTGTGTTGGCGTTGACCGAGAGAGAGTGTCATTTCATTTAGATTGAGCAGGCAGGAGATTCAGTTAGGTGCAGTGTATTATTTAGTTTATATATACACATCCAGGCTATATATATATATATATATATATATATATATATATATATATATATATACATACACACACATATACACTGTATCCAGTTTAGCTAGATCTGACTGCAGTCCATTCCTGGTGTACCGTTTCTTATATACTTTGAGCAGGCAGGTGATTCAGTTAGTTGCAGTGTGTTTAATGTATGTGTATATATATATATATATATATATATATATATATATATATATATATATATATAAAACCACTGCATACAGTTTAGCTATATCTCACTGCAGGCCGTTCCTGGTGTACTGTTTCTAATATACTTTTGGCAGGCGATTCAGTGATCTGCAGTGCATAAAATATATATACAGTCTCCTACATATATATCCACTGCATTCTAGTCTAGCCAAGCCTACATCTGACTGCAGGCCATTCCTGGTGTACATTTTCAAATATACTTTCAGGCAGGCAGGTGATTCAGTGAGCTGTAGTGCATAAAATTATATATACAGTCTCCTACATATATATATCCACTGCATTCTAGTCTAGCCAAGCCTATATCTGACTGCAGGCCATTCCTGGTGTACTTTTTCTAGCTTCAGGCAGTGTTTTGCTAATAAAATTTTACAGCATGTCTGGAAGGCCACCAAGGAGAGACAGACGCTCACAGGCCACTAAAAGAGGGCAAGCAGGCTCTGTGTCTACAGCCAACAGTGCTGGTCGTGGACACGGTGCATCCTCAGCACGGGGCCGTGGAGCACACTTCTCCTTTTTTTTGACAGCTAGATGTGTTGATCCACAACATGCAGAAGAGTTGGTAGAGTGGATGACTAGCCGTCCTCATCCTGTTACCCAGGCTCAGAGTAGTTTGCCTGCCAATGCAGCTGCCAAAGTGGCCTATTCCATCGGCTCAATGTCATCAGTCACTCCTTCCCTAGCCCCACCATCATGCACGAAGGAGTCCCCCGAACTGTTCAATCACAGTGTCGGGTACATGCTGCAGGAGGATGTGCAGCATTTTGAGGGCTCCGATGACGGTACCCAGGTTGAGGAAGGCAGTTACGTGAGCCCAGAGAGAGGGGGTGCCCAAAAAGGACAAGAAACTGGCAGTCATGTTCCCCCAGCTGCACCATACTGCCAGGTTTGCTCTAGTGATGAGGAGGGAGGGGATGATGAGGTCACTGACTCTACATGGGTGCCTGATAGAAGAGAGGAGGAGGAGGCACATCTCCAACGAGGCAGAATGCCCTCCTGGGGCCAGCTTAAGGACAGCCATCTGACTGCATCACACTGCAGAACTCTGCATGTGCAAGGCGCTGCTGACTCCCCGCGTGTTTTGAAAAGTTCTTTGGTTTGGGCCTTTTTTGATACATGTGCAACAGATCGCACTGTTGCTGTTTGCAACATATGTCTGAAACGTATCAAGCGTGGCCAAAACAGCAGCTGCTTGGGCACCACATGCTTGACCAGACATATGTTGACTTCCCATGCAGTCCGTTGGCAACAGTACTTAAAAGACCCACACCAAAGAACAAGGCAGACCTCTCCTTGCTCCTCATCAACTGGGATCTCCAACCCCACTATACCTTCAGTCCTCTCAGAAACCTGCACTGAGAGGAATGAAGGGATAGAATTAGGTGTGCCAAGTACTTGCGGGCAATCTGCTATCGCTACACCAACATCCGATTGTAGCAGGCAAATTTCCCTACCCCAGTTGCTAAACCGTCTAAAGAAATTCCCAATTCCCAAGGTTCCCAAACACCATTTCTTTTCACGGAAGGCCATTCCGACTCTCTACCGGCATGTGGAAGGCAATGTCTTGGCCTTGTTGGACAGGGCGGTCAGCGGTAAGGTGCATATTACCACTGACTCATGGTCCAGCAGGCATGGACAGGGACGTTACCTTTCTTTCACGCCGCACTGGGTAACTCTGCTGGCAGCTGGGAAGGATACAGGACAGGGTGCAGTATTGTTGGAGCTTGTTCCGCCACCACGCCTCCAAAATGCTAGTAGTGGTGATTCTGCCACACCTCTCTCCTCCACCCCCCCTCTTTTTCTTCCTCTATGGTCTCTTCCTCTGCAGATTTGTCCTCGGAACCAGCAGTGCTCCGTAGGCATTCAAGGAGCTACGCAAGCACTCAGGCAAAAAAATGCCATGTGGTACTTGAGTTGCTTAGGGACAGGAGCCACACTGGGGCAGAGATTCTGTCAGCTCTGCAGGGGCAGACTCAGAGGTGGTTGATGCCACACCAGCTTCAGCCAGGAATGGTGGTTTGCGACAATGGCACCAACCTCCTCTCTGCCCTCCGAAAGGGACACTTGACCCATGTTTCCTGTTTGGCTCACGTCCTTAATTTGGTGGTGCAGCAGTTCTTGTGCAGGTACCCTGGCTTTCAGGATCTCCTGAGGCAGGCCAGGAAAGTCTGTGGACATTACCGCCGGTCATATAATACCAGTTCTCGGCTGGCTGACCTTCAAAAGGAATGCAACCTGCCCAAGAACTGCCTCATTTGTGACATGCCCACCAGGTGGAACTCAATGTTGGCAAAGCTGCAGCGGCTGCACATGCAGCAGAGGGTCATCAATGGGTACCTGTGTGAGTATGGTACCAAGACAGGGTCAGGGGAGCTTGGCTTTTTTTTGCCACAACAGTGGCTACTGATCAAGGATGCATGCACTGTCCTGTCACCATTTGAGGAGGCCACGAGGATGGTGTGCAGTGACAGTGCATGCATCAGTGATACTGTCCCTCTTGTCTTCCTGTTGGAGCACACGCTTCATGGAATAATGGACAGGGCACTTGAGGCAGAACAGAGGGAGGAAGAGGAGGACTTCCTTACCTCTCAAGGCCCCCTTTTTCCAGACAGTATTCCTGCGGGCCCACCAATCACACAGGAAGAGGAAAAGGAGGAGGAGGATTGTGTCAGCATGGAGGTGGAGCCTAGCACTCAGCATCAGCAGCAGTCTTCAAGGGATCATTTTCAGAAACCCATGGACTTGTAAGGGGCTGGGAGGAGGTGGCTGTGGATCATGTCATCCTTAGTGACCCAGAGGACTCCAGATCGAATGCCTCAGCAAACCTTTGCTGCATGGCCTACCTGATCCTGCAATGCCTGCAGAAGGACCCTCGGATTTGTGGTATCAAGGAGAGAGATCATTAGTGGCTGGCAACCCTTCTTGATCCACGTTACAAGGGTAAGGTTGCGGAACTTATCCAGCCTTCGCAAAGGGAGCAGAGAATGAAACGCCTTGCAGAAGGTTTGTGCAATGCATTTCCGGAGCCTGGGAGGTTACAATTTCCTGGTCCTCCTGGACAACGTGTTGCTGAGGCTTTGGTCAGTCACAGAAGGAGCGGTGGAGAAGGTGGCTGTCTGACCGATGCGTTCACACAATTCTTTAGTCCGCAGCCCCAAGGTCTGATCGGTTCCAGCAACCATTGCCAGCGTCTGATTTACATGGTGCAGTAATACCTAGGGGCAAGATCAGACTTGGAGACCTTTCCAACCGAAAATCCACTGGGTTACTGGGTCTTGAGGATGGATCACTGGCCAGAGCTTGCACAATATGCAGTTGAGCTACCGGCCTGTCCCTGCATCCAGTGTTCATTCTGAACACACATTCAGTGCTCCTGGAGGCTTTGTAACCGATCACAGAGTGCGCCTGTCCACAGACTCAGTTGATCGGCTCACCTTCATAAAAATGAATCAGTCTTGGATCACCAGCTACCAAGCACCTGATGCCGATTATATGTGAGATCCCTTGAAGACTGCCTATGCTGAGTGACTATCCTGTTATGCTGAATTCTGAGTGACTATCCTATTCCTCCTCAATGTTCATGTTGATAGCTTATAAGAACATTTTTGTTTCAGGGCACCACCACCAGTGCCTAAGGCCCCATTTTTCTGCCCCTGTTTAACAGGGGTGTGTAATTACAATTTTTGATCAAATATTCAACAGCAGGGCTTGTTACTGTGCTCAACTAGAGTATCTGTGAGGGGTTGCAGTGTTGTGGCACCACCACCACAGCCTAAGACCCAATTTTTCTGCCCCTGTTTAACAGGGGCGTGTAATTACAATTTTTGATCTAATATTTCACAGCAGGGCCCATTCCTGTGCCCACCAAGAGTAACTGCGAGGGCTTACAGTGTTGTAGCACCATCACCAAAGGCCCAATTTTTCTGCCCCTGTTCAATAGGGGCATGTAATTACAATTCTTGATATAATATTTCACAGCAGGGCCCGTTCCAGTGCCCACCAAGAGTAACTGTGAGCACTTACAGTGTTCTGGTACCACCAAAACCTAAGGCCCAATTTTCTGTAGAGTATATAGGGCGGGCCGTATAGTATATACTGGTGGTCCCCTACTTTCAAACATCCGACTTACAAATGACTCCTACTTACAAACGGAGGGAGGCAACAGGAAGTAAGAGGAAATCTACCCCTAGGAAGGGAAATTCTCTCCTGTAAGCATTAATATGGGAAAAAGGTGTCTCCACTGATACTTTATCACCAATCCTTGTTTCCTTAATAACCCCAAATTTTCAAAATCCAATTGTCATTTGGACAGAAAGTGAGGTGAAATCTTCTGAACAGGGGCACAGACAGCAAAACAAATGTTACAGGGGTGATTCTCTGTTATCCAAAAAGCTTAAAAATTGATTTTTTGGCTGGAGCTACACTTACAAAATGTACCTGTCCCAAACAGATTCAACTTAAAGCGGAGGCTCACACAAAAATTGAATCTTTCGGAACCCTTCCCCCCCTCCGATGTCACATTTGGCACCTTTCAGGGGGAGGGGGGTGCAGATACCTGTATAATACAGGTATTTGCACCCACTTCCGGGCATAGACTCCCACGGACACGGATCCCAGAGACAGCAGGGACCATCTGGATTGCGCAGCGTGACTTGCGCATTCGCAGTAGGGAACCGGGAAGAGAAGCTGCAAGCTTCCTGATTCTCTTACCGAAGATGACAGCGGCAGCACCCGAGAGCCGAGCGACAGATCGGCTTAGGGTGCCGACATCGCGGGCACCCTGGACAGGTAAGTGTCCATATTTTAAAAGTCAGCAGCTGCAGTATTTTTTTTTTTTTTAATTTCGGCGGACCTCCGCTTTAAGAACAAACCTACAGTCCCTGTCTTGTTTGGACCGCCTGTATACTGCTGTTCAGAGTAAATAGGCCTGGGGCACCCCTATATACTCTGAACAACAGTGTATAGTGGTATACAGGTGGTCCAAACAAGACAGGAA
Organism: Aquarana catesbeiana; assembly: GCF_042186555.1. Classification (NCBI taxonomy): domain Eukaryota; kingdom Metazoa; phylum Chordata; class Amphibia; order Anura; family Ranidae; genus Aquarana; species Aquarana catesbeiana. Next base: position 302,063,455 of record NC_133329.1, on the reverse strand, counting down.
AGGTAGGTCTTTTCTTTTTTTAATTTGGGTGCGGGGTTCCCCTTAATATCCATATAAGGCCCAAAAGGCCTGGTAATGGGCTGGGGGAGGGGGGGTACCCATGCTGTTTTTCTCAATAATTTTTATCCATATTGCTGGGACCCGACATTACATTACAGCCGCAAGCAGTTTTAAATGACTTTTATTCCTTTAGAAATGTCATTTTGTGCAGGGACTGTTCTAAACATGGGAAACACGAGCCACTTTACAGGCATACTATAGTCACCCCCAAGGTACGATATTTAAAGGAATATTTCACTTTTATTTTTTCAGTTTAAGCATTATTAAAATCACTGCTCCCGAAAAAACTTCAGTTTTTAAAACTTTTTTTGCACTGATACACGTTTTCTGGGGTAGGACCCGGGTCCCCAAACACTTTTTAGGACAATAACTTGCATTTTAGCCTTTAAAATTCGCACTTTTGATTTTTCACGTTCGGGTCCCATAGACTTTAACGGTGTTCGAATGTTCGCGCCAACTTTTGGTGCGTTCACATGTTCTGCCGCGAACCGAACCGGGGGGTATTCGGCTCTTCCCTACCCATAACATTACAGATTCCTCATCATGTTTAATTGTGTGCAACAGGCATTGTCGGCTTAAAGCATCCTTTTAGCTTCCTCAAAAGTCAACCCATCTTAAAACAGGAAATAGAATGAAAAATGACTATAGTACTGTGTATACTATACATACTATTACTGTATACTACACACTGCAATATATTTTACTGTACACTATAGACACTATTTGCAGAGGATACCATTTAAAGGATTTGGTTTACTTCAGTTTGATGAGTGAAGGGTAAAAGGCTCTGGATGGAGAGAGGATCCAATTAAGGGAGACACACTTTTTATGACCTTAAAAATTAAGGTAAAAGCACAACTGGTGTTGGTCATTCACAGGAGGTGGAGGAGTGGATTGAATGCATTATAAGAAGACACATGAGAGACTGTGTTTCACACAGAGCATTTTTTACTTTTTTCATTTTTATGGGCTTTGAAAATAACTGAGTGGTGATATCGCTACATCCTTTGATTTGCATTATGATACCTAAACTATTATTGTAGTAGAAAGCTACTATAGCTACTATTTCAACAAAACACATCCCTACATTCTCCCATACAAACAATTTGCTGTTGACAGGCTAATATTCTTGATGTAAAATAACATACTTTTACTGTTATTACTTGAATTTTTCTAGAGACAAAATCGACCCATGCCTTGAACTGGAAAACTTGCATAGTCAGGATCCTAAACCCACAGACCTATAATGCCCCATTCACACTTGCAAATGGGGTCATTAGAGATTACATATGGGAAACCCCAACGGGGTGGGGGTGCTCTGCAATTAGCTGCGGAGAGCAGTTTATTGAAGGCAATCGGAAGCTGACAGCTCACACAGCTAATTATGGCCATTCGCATGTAATCACTTATGGAGCAGGTACCTGCAAATGACTGGCCTTGGACGTAGACTGTCTGATGATAATATTCCCCCTTAAATGCCTCTTCTCAGGGGAGAACATTTTTTTAGATCATCTTTATTCATTGCTGAGCTCTTTCATGCTTCTTTTTTAATTTGGTGGTCCTTGTCTGCACTCTCTCCAGTTCAACAGATCCCTTTTTGTGAACTGGTGCTCAAAACTGAACTGCATATTCAAGATGAGGTCCTACTAAAGCTTTGCACAGGGGCAAGATTTTCTCTATCTATCTTTCTTTCTCTCAGGCCTATAGAGCTTTAATACAAGAACGTTTCTTACTTGATTCAGGGCTGCAGCATGGCATTTAGGGTTGCCACCTTTTCTTCAAGTCAAACCCAAACACTTTAGTGGCGCACAGCAATTTTTGTTGTATAAACTATACATATATTTTGCTATTAAATAACATTTCTAATCATATGAAGTTAATAACAAGAGTCCCCCTTTACATCAGATTCCACAGAGTTCCCCTATTACATCTGAACTCGCAGAGTTCCCGTTCACTGTAAGGGGGGACTCTGCAGACTCTGATCAGACTCTGATGTAAAGGAGAACTCTGGGGACTCTAACATAAGAGATGCTCTGGGAACCCTAATTTAAAGGGGAACACTGAGAACTCTGATGTACGGAGAGGACTCTGATGTAAGGGGTGAACACTGTGTCCTCTGGTGTAAAGGGAAACTCTGATGTAAGGGGTGCTCGGAGAACCCTGATTTACCTTAGTGTACTCACTCAGAGGCAGCAGAGAGAAGGGGGAGACTTCAGTCACAGGCACGGATGGATGGTGAGCTCACTCACCCCTTGGCAGTCAGCACCTCTTATCCAGATGTATTTGAGGCTGCTGGACTTCACATTTATAGCCCATACTTTCCTTTTCTGAGGCACAGCCCTGGGGATTGGAGTGTGGGCAGCCACAGAGGGGTAGGGGCGGGAGGAAGAGGTGCAGATCGAGCCCTCTCTCCTCTCCTGTCTGTGTGTGTGTATTTGGGGGGGATTGTTAGTGCTGTTTAGACAACTGCAGCCAGCAACCCTGGTGGGAAGCCATAGTCCAGACTGAATAATGTGTCTGGGTTTAAGGCAGCCTGAAACCCGGACGCATGATTCCAAACCTGAACTGTCTGGGTGAATCCCGGACAGGTGGCAACCCTAATGGCATTGCATGCTGTCATTAATTCAATGATCTACCAGAACACTCAGCTCCTTCCACCAGTTGTTCTGCTCCTAGAATTTATGATGCAGGCATGTTTTTGCTCCCAAGCCTTTTAGCTTTAATGTCTACTTGTAAACCTATGGCCCCTTTCACATGGATTGAACTCTGCTACACTCACCAGGGGATCTGGGAGCAGATCTCCTGCCAATCGGACCTGAGCAGGACAAATGTCACATCTGTGCCTGCCCAGTTTATGAAGCGCAGACACGGGCAGTCCCCGCTAGACTGTAAGGGTGGCAGGATGTAAACAGACTCTGCTGTCCGTTTACATTAGGCTATTTCCAATCTGCTTGCAAAAAACAGAAAAGGATGCAGTTTTCTTCCACTTTTTTTTCTTGTAACAGAACGGAACCAGAGGTAGATGAGTGCAAACAGACACAAGTCTGTTTACAACTTTCTGTACATATGGCTTCATGGACCTTCCAATCAGGTCCATCTGAAAAAAAGACAGGCAGACCTGATCGGAACAGCTGTGTAAAAGGGGCCTATGACAAGGTGAGTGATACATTTAAAGTGTCCCTAAACCCACATCATAAAAAACATAAAAATCAATAAATGCTGTATTACATGCTGTTTATACTCACTGGGTCACTATGAGATTTGTTTTCTGTATTCTGCAAAAAACCTGGTCGACCCTGCTGCTCTTTATCTCTAGCTTCTGCTCATGACCCCAATTCAGCTAGGGATTTTGCATCTGTGGTGGCAACTCTGCACATGCTCAGTTTTCATTGAGTTTCTATTCTGAGCATTTCCTCCCTATCACATCTGAGCAGCCTATACAGGGCTGGTGGGGGGGGGGGGGGTGGCGGGAGAGGCCACTGCCCTGGTCAGAGTGTAGGAGGGGGCGCCAAACACTTGTGCATCACAGAGAAACATTCTCCTGGGCACAGGTTCCTGGCAGGCTGGCTGGCTGGATCGGGACAGTGAGAGCTCTAGTACAGGTGGGCAGAGCAGGCAGACAATACAAGACTGCAGCCCTGATCACTGCTTTCTGCCCAGCAGGCATCGGAGCTCTCCTCAGGCAGACTGAAGATAAGAGGTGACAGATAACAGACTGCTGTTTCTGTGAGTCCAGTGGCGTCTCCAGCTTTCATATTTAGGGGGGGCACATGGGGGGACAGGGACAAAAGTAGGGGGGCAACTATAAAATGCAATTTTATATATATATATATATATATATATATATATATATATATATATATATATATATATTCTCCTGGAGCCCTTTACTACGATCCCACAATGGCCCTTTCACATGTTCTGCAGTGAGCTCCCTTCCTACTGTATTGGGCCCCCCCCCCAGGGTGGCAGAAAACAAGAGATATATGTCACCAGCATACCAAGAAAATATAAGGGTCCAAAGCAGTGGGAGAACTATCAGGGTTGCAAAGGTTGTCTTGCCACCGGGCCCTGGTGTTCTGCCGCTGTGGGGTTCCCCGGCCTCCTCTTGCTGTCCTGCCTCTGCTATTGACAGCACTGGTCTGGCATCTCTTGAAATTTACAGGCTGGTTCTCCTGTCCTAAGGACGGGAGAAATCAGTCTGTTTTTTCAACTGAGAGTCCTGGTGGAGTCCTTCCTGCAACTCGCTCTTCTCCCTGGCAATGAGGATGCAGGGGAAGGAGCAGATTGGGCGGCCTTGGTTGTATGAGCGCTCGCATTATGCAGTGTCAGCGAGCAGAGGGAGGGGGGAGGAATCACCCGCAGGAGCTGACTGGGGACGCTCTCCCTCTTAGACATTGCCTTTTTGTAAAAAAAAAAAAAAAATTGGTGGGGTACAGCATGGGGTGGGGTACAGCATAATGTTGGGGGGGTCAGGGCCCCCTCTGGCCCCATTAGGGACGCCATTGTGTGAGTCCCGACCTGTTGTGCCTTCCAGACTGTGCAATGCTGTGCTGTAAACCTGTGCTGACCCTTGCAGTGCAGGTTTACTAAAGAGAAAGTAAAATATTTTTGAAATAGGTTAGGAATATACTGGGACTTTTCAGGCTCCACATACTGTAGATGTATTCCAAACACACAGTCCATCATAATGAAAATCATGCCTTTTAATAAGATATAGTGTGCGGAATACATCTATGTAGAGCCAGAAAAGTCCCAGTATATTCCTAACCTATTCAAGGATTTGACCATTAACAGCAAGTGATGTGATGCAGCCCAACTCCAGCAAAGTGTAGTAGTCCACCCTTTCAGTGCTGGGGGAAATAGCCTCATGTTTATTTGCTCCAGCCAGCTGCAATGCTCTCCCCCTCCACCAAAACATCAGCATCATCATACTATACAGGAACATTAAAGGAGTTGTAAAAAAAAAAACAAAAAACAAAAAACCTTAATGGGGCGTACACACGGTCGGACTTTTCGGCTACAAAAGTCCGACGGACGCAGACGGACCAAATCCGGTGGACAATCCGATCGTGTGTGGGCTTCCCCGAACTTTCCCAGTCACAAATCTGACAGACTTTAGATTTGTAACATGCTTCAAATCTTTACGTCGTAACTCCACCGGACCCAGAAATCCACTCGTCTGTATGCTAGTCCGACGGACAAAAACCCACACTAGGGCAGCTATTGGTTTCTGGCTATCAACTTCCTTATTTTAGTCTGGTGTACATCATCACGTACGAATCCGTCAGACTTTTGTGTGATCGTATGTAGGCAAGTCCGCCAAAAGTCCGTCGAAAGTTTGTCGGACAGGCTGTTGGACTTTAGTAGCCGAAAATTCCGACCCTGTGTACGCCCCATTACAATTACTTTAACTCTGGATGGTATGATGAGACTGGAGTGTGACCACAGCCACTCACAATTCACCCAGGAGCTGCAGAGGACCAGTCACAGCACTGGCAAAAGCCTACAGGAGCAAGGAATAAGGTAAAGCAGGGTACACACGGATCAAAATTTGCTAGGTTCAGCAGGGACCAGCTGAATTTTGATCTATGTGTGGCCTTGCCTGTTAGACAGAAGCCTCCCATGTGATCAGCTTCTGTAGAATGGGACTGCTGGAAAACCTTGTTCGACCAGTGGCTTTCAGCTAATTAGCTGCAGCACTGATTAGTGTATTCTGACAGAGAAGAGTCCCCACTGTCAGAATACATCTCAACGGAGGGGGATTTCTGCATCCACCTCTCTTGTGTAGATACTGTAGATGGATGAGCCCACTGGCTGAATGAAAAAAAAACCTAAGCATGTATGCCAGTTTAAGTGGTTTTACCCTACTCCTCTACTCCTAGAATAAAAGACCCATACACACAATTAGAATATCAGACAATTTTTTTTCCCATGCTGGTCTCATATGGAAAACAAATAGGTTACTAAAGTTACAAAAATTCTCATTAGACAGAATACAACTTCAGAAATGATGTATTGTAATGTATCCTTTCATTTCTAAGCATGAGCAGTCTTGGTCTTTTGTTTTTTTTCGTGCAAAAACCAATTACTAATTACTAATTACATGAAAATCGATTGTTCTTTTATCTTACAAATAATTTTTTGGTGCTTATTTTGTGATATTTTCACATGAACTGTCGTAATCAGCTCTTGAAAGCTTTTTGCTAGTAATCAGATTATCAGACGATCGCTCCAAATGTGTTTGTTTTTGTCCAATTTTCTCATCTTGTGTACTAGGCATTAACCACTTAAGGACCAAGCCTCTATTTACACTAGTTGTTTACAAGTTAAAATCTGTTTTTTTTTTTTGCTAGAGAATTACTTAGAACCCCCAAACATTATATATTTTTTTTCTAACACCCTAGAGAATAAAATGGCGGTTGTTGCAATATTTTCTGTCGCACCATATTTGCACAGCGGTCTTACAAGCGCACTTTTTGTGGAAAAAATACAATTTTTTGAATTAAAAAATAGGACAACGGTAAAGTTAGCCCAATTTTTTTTTTATATTGTGAAAGATAATGTTACACCGAGTAAATTGATAACCAACATGTCACGCTTCAAAATTGCGCCCGCTTGTGGAATGGCGACAAACTTTTACCCTTAAAAATCTCCAAAAGCGATGTTTAAAAATTTCTACAAGTTACCAGTTTTGAGTTACTGAGGAGGTCTCAGGCTAGAATTATTGGTCTCGCTCTAATGATTGCGGCGATACCTCACATGTGTGGTTTGAACACCCTTTTCATATGCGGGCACTACTCATGTATGCGTTCACTTCTGAGTGCGAGCTCGTCGGGACAGGGGCTTTTTTTTCTTTTGACACAGTTTAAAAAAAACACAACATTTTTTGTCACTTTTGTTCCTATTACAAGGAATGTAATTATCCTTTGTAATAGAAAAAAAGCATGACAGGACCTCTTAAATATGAGATCTGGGGTCAAAAAGACCTCAGATCTCTTATTTACACTAAAATGATATAAAAAAATAAAATAAATAAATGAAAATAAAAATAAAAAATTCTCCTTTAAGAACTATGGGTGGAAGCGACATTTAACGTTGCTTCCGCCCTCCCATGCCATGGAGCCGAGCAGAGGCCATCTTCCCCTCAGTCGACAGCCAGGTATCTATGGGAGAGGACGCGATAGTCTCTGCCGCTACCAGTGGGTCCCGTATGCGGAGGAGACGACCGGAATGCGGTGGGAGGGGGGTGAATCCACCACGGAGACCACTTTTATCCTAAAGAGAAACGCACGCCATTCCTGAAATTACCAGGGTTATGGCAGCTAGCGATTTGCGTAATGTGGTTAATGAGCATTTAACCCATGCACACCCCAGGGAGGAGGGGTGGGGGCGCAGTTTGGCATGTTCGCCCTGGGCGCTGGATGACTGGTCCCGGCACTGAACCTATGTGACTATAGAGTCACACATGTGGGTGTATACACAGCGGTAAATGACAGCCCACTCCTCCCTCCTCCACCTTGTCCACTAACCAGCTAAACAATAGGCAGGGATATTACATGTGGATTAATTACCTCCCTCTTATTTTAAGACACAGGCTGGAGGGGCGTGACACAGCTTGTGACTGTCAGAAACACCATGTTAATGCCCAAAAATAATAAAGATTTGATTTCAAATATATATTTGTATGACAAATTGAAACAGTTTAACGATATTAATTATTTATTTTTACTCTGTATTTCTAAGTCTGTTTTTTTTTTATTTTGAACATGTGACCAGTGGCCAAGGACCAGAAGCTCCCCTTGCTTACGTTTCCCTGCAGACAGACTGGAAAAGAGTTGGGTCATGTGACAGCAATTAGGAAAAAGGTACTTTGTTTTTTTTTTATTATTATTAAAAATAATTACAGTGCCATCATCCACATACAGAAATAGAAGGGATAATGCAAATTAAGCAGTGTGCATTTAGTATCACTTTAACTGCTTCCCGCCCTCCGGCCGTCAAATGACGGCTGGGTGGCACGGCTCTCGTTCTGGGTGGACGTCATATGACGGCCTCTCAGAATGACTGCTCTCGCACGCCCGTGGGGGAGCGCATCGTGACGATCGGTGGTGCAGTGTGTCAGTCTGACCGCTACACTGATCTTGGTAAAAAGCCTCTGACGGAGGCTCTTTACCACGTGATCAGCCATGTCCAATCACGGCTGATCACGATGTAAACAGGAAGAGCCATTGATTGGCTTTTCTTCACTCGTGTCTGGCAGAAGCGAGCAGGCGATCGGCTGCTCTCCTGAAAGGGGGGTCTGTGCTGATTGTTTATCAGTGCAGCCAACCCTCGGATGCCCACCCAGGACCAACAGGATGCCACCAGAACCACCAGGGATGGCCAGCACACTGGACCACCAGGTATGCCACCCTAGTCCACCAGGGAAATGCCAATCAGTGCCCAGGCAGCTGCCAATCAGTGCCCATCCCCAATGCCTGCCAGTGCCATCAGTGATGCCTAACAATGCCATCTATCAGTGCCGCATATCAGTGCCCAGCAGTGCTGCCTATCAGTGCCCAGCAGTGTCGCCTATCAGTGCCACCCATAAGTACCCATCAGTGCAGCCTTTCAGTGCCCAGTGTAACCTATCAGTGCCCATCAGTGCCCACCAGTGCCACCCATGAGTGCCCATCATTGCTTCCTATCAATGCCTATCAGTGCTGCATATCAGTGCCACCCATCAGTGCTGCTTACCAGTGCCACCTATCAGTGCCCATCAGTGCCATCTCATTGGTGCCACCTCATAGGTGCCCCCTTATCAGTGCCCATCAGTGAAGGAGAAAACTTATTTACAAAATTTTATAACAGAAACAAAAAAGACATTTTTTTTCCAAATTTTAGGTCTTTTTTTATTTGTTTAGCAACAAATAAAAAATGCAGAGGTGATCAAATACCACCAAAAGAAAGCTCTATTTGTGGGAACAAAATGATAAAAATTCTGTTTGGGTGCAGTGTAGCATGACCGCGCAATTGTCTTTTAAACAGCGACAGTGCTGAAAGTTGAAAAAAGTTTAGGTACACACTGCTGCACTTAACTTTTTTTCAAATGATGAAGCCACATGCTATAAAGCATAGCAGAAAACCTAACTGTCTTGCAGCAAAGCTAGAAGCAGTTTCCTTTGATAGGAAAAGATCTAAAATTGACCACTGCCTTCAAATGAATCATAAACTAAAACAAATATCAAAAATCCCCCTATAATAAGAACAAACAAGGTAACAAAAAGTGTAGTTGCCCCAAAAGCTAACAGACTATAAGCACATATTCCTAGTAGACACAAATTTTTGACTATGAAGTTTGTCAGTTTTCCCTATAATTTCTTTATAGCAGCTTCAAAACACTGTCACAGTGGATGCTCAGTGCCCATCATTTTATAGTCGGGCTAACACAAAAACTCCCTTATATATAATAAATTTCCAGTAAACACACAAGAGCACACACACCGCCTCCAGGCAACAAATTGTACGCACCCAGCTCCAGGTGCTAACCCCGGCTCACCACCGTTTGTAGCCTAGGGAAGAAGAAGAATTGGTTCCACACTTGAGTCCAATGGATGCGGCTGAAATGTTCTTTATTATCATAAGCCAGACAAACTTGCAAAGATTACAGTTGACGCGTTTCACATGGAAGAATCACGCTTGATCACAACATTTGAACTGCTCTCCGCACAGGCTACTTAAAGGCATATATCTAATTAGGATCAAACCTAAAACACCTGAGGCTTGAGAGCAGTCAATAGAAAAACATTGGCGACAAATATACTTGAATAAAATCATTTCATAGTTACTAAATAGAAACATACTAATATGACTTCAAAATAATAAAAAAAATAAATAAACAAATAGACGAATAAACAAATAAAGTATTAAAAACACAAGAAGAGAGAAAAAACATAAGTAAATATGTAAAGAGACTGGCTGAGACATGAACCACAGAGATAGAATAATGAATGGGCATGGGTAGGGGGCATAGACTAAAACGCAATCTACACATACATGTGGGAAAATACACCAAATGTCTGCCAACATAGAACTTATGTGAAAAAAAGGACACATAAGCCCATAAACTAAATGGAAGAGGAAATGCTGCCAATTGTAAAAAATACAAACATATTATAGATGTTATAAAAATTATTGTGACTGTTACACAGATGATGAGCAGCAAAAATATCTCACCATGTCCATGGTGGAACCATACAACAAATGCAACCACACCTGGAAACTTTAAAAAAACCTTCACAATAAAGGAGGTACCGCCCAAATTTGGATCACTCTTTAGAGTGAAATATAAAGAGACACACAAAACCCGTATACCAAACAGGACTATAAAACTTACAAGTGAGGACCAAATTAATCATAATAATGTGTAATGTCCCACTCAAAGTTCATGGAATACGAGTTTTGAATTGAAAAATCCAAAAAAACTCCCTTTTACAGATAAGTTTGAATACATCACCCCCTCTCTTAGGTGTATGGATTTTTTCTATGATCTGTACCTGAACAGCTGAAGTGTTGCATTCATGATACTGGTTAAAATGTTTAGCAACATTTGTTGAAAGGTTTTTTTCTATGCTATAAAGATGTTCCTGGAACCTGTCTCTAAGACGTCTCGTAGTGCGACCAATGTACTGCACATTGCAAATAGTGCATGTGACAACATATATCACATAACGAGTATTACAATTGTAGAATGATGTCAACCTATGTTCTGAATCCTTGCCATTGGAGTGCGAAACCACTACACTTCCCTTGGTAATGTGTGTACAACATGAGCACCCGGTCGCCCCACATCTATAGCTACCTTTAAAATGTAACCAAGTATTCGATCTAATTTTGCTTGGCTCAAAAAAGCTCGGTGTCAAATAATTCTCTAAAGTGGGGGCATGTCTAGAGACAAAGTTAATACCATCTCTCAGGAGATCTGCACAGATCCGGTCCTCATATAGAACAGGTATCTGTGCACAATTGTCCTGATGTCATTAAATTCCTCACTGGAGGGCGTGCTGATGGTTGGTCTGTTTTTGTTAAACTGTTTCATCTTACATTCATATTGTCTGGCTTATGACAATAAAGAAAATTTCAGCAGCATCCATTGGACTAAAGTGTGCAACCAATTCTTCTTCCCTATAAATTTGCAGTGATGATCAATTCTAATTCTAAACCTACAGGATTCAAAGCAAACCCACAATAGCTGCAAATCCAAAACTCATCCCTAGAAATGATGGATAAGGCTATAAGAGGCCCTAAGCAGAATACCCCCAATTCTTTTTCATTTATGTAGCACCCTCCTAGGTAGGTGCTCATGAGTGTATAGAGTTTTGGGGTTTATCTGGTTACCAGGGAGACAGCCAGGCAAAGTTATGTGCTGTCTGCTTAACAGAGAGCTGTGATTGTTTGATAGAGTCTACTCAGTGTGCTTTGGTGCTGCTCATGCTGTCCTGAAAGTTTCACACTGGTCCAATAGTAATGAGGCATATTGGACAGTGGGTGGAAACCTGGCAGGTGAGAGTGTGGATTTACATACAGCCCTGGCCAATTAGAAGGGGATGTGCCCCAGGGAATGCTATGTACCTGTATTTAAATCAGAAGAGCACATGGGCTGGGGGCCCAGGCTCCCTCTGAGAGAGGTCCAGGTGGGGAGGAGGCTACTGCCTCTCCCCAGCATAGGCTGCCATGTGGCCTCAGGTGGTCGACCTGAGGGACTGAAACACTGAAGCTACAACCCAAGGTTCTTTTGTGAGCTGACTGAGGGAGGATGTCCATGGATCCTGTCTGGTATCACTGAGGAAGGTGACCTGTGGCCAGGGCCTTGTGAGTACTGATCCCCTAAAGGGATACCTGAGACTGTGTGTGTTGCTGAAATCCCCCTCTTGGTCCTTGAAGTCAGCATACTGGGTGTGCGAGCTAAAGGGGACACTGGCTAGTGTCTTGAAGAGACGAAGTTCACAGAGTTTCTTCTGCTACAAAAGGGACTTGTATTTTCCATACAGGCACTGTATGGTCCTACAGATAATCTGCTACATAGTTCTATTGAGAGAGTCGTCCTCACTTGTGCATAGTTAATTTCGAGTATCCTACTAATTCCCTTCTCCTATCCAAGTTCTCCAAATAAAACATAAAAACACATCCCCTAGACTGGTTATTGGAGACAACGAGCGGAAGAGTGTGTGTACCCGGCAGTGTGAAAATACCATGTAACTGGCTGTGGATTAATCAGTGGGAGACCTGGGCACAATGATCAAGGATTCCTTCAAGGTTAAGCGCTACATTTACAATAATAAGGATTGCAATAGGAACAGCGAAGCCGCTGCATTTGCACTGACTACACTGGCATAGTCCTATTAGACACCAACTGCCCACAAGTGCATACTACTTTACATAGTGACTGGCAGCTTTGAACAATTGAGCTATTCCCCCCTGTTATGATGCAATAGGAGCTTCCGCTCTGCCAGACTTTATAAATTGTGCTTTCTATTAGCATAAGGTGGAGGGGATAGGTACAAAATATATTTCAGGAGGTAAGGACTAGAAATGCTTATTTACAGCTGCACAAGATGGTAAAGAAGTAGATAAAAGAATACATTGGTTATATTCACTTATTTCAACAGTTTTTCATATTAAAATAAAGTTCTGATTTTTCATTAGTTTGGATTTCTTCTCTAAATGATAACACTGAAGCATTGCAAAAATTCTGTAAAATCAACTTTGTTTTTGTAATTATTGAATTTTTATTGCCTGCTCAGTAAAGTGATTAGTAATAGAGACATTGAAGCAATAAAAAAAAAGATAAAATAAGCATTTATCATGTAGCACGAACCCCCGAAGGAGCTGCTGAGTTATTTGGGCCTGTACTCTGCTTTATACCCCTTTGAATATCTCAGTCCCCCTGACACAGCTGTGGTGTAATAGTGTGCAGTTAGAACGAAATCACAAAGGCAAGTTCACAATACTCAATATAATATACCTGTTTGTAGTTACCTTACCCTCCTCTTGGCTGGTGATGAAGAGTAAAACAACACTCACACAGTTGTACTTAAATAATAACCGTATTTACTGCAGTTGTATTAGAAGGGTTAAACTACAATGGTTGTACTGTCAGACCAACATAGTCTGACAGACAACTAAACTTTATATTCCAAAGGTACAATACAGGTGTATAATGTCTGAAGTAATATATGAGTGGGGTAACAAAGTAAATAGGATACCGTCAGCGTGAGTGTATCTCACTCTAAGCACTGTCCTATTTCCTGCGCGCTTAAAGCTGTACTAAATCAAATGTTTAACTTGATTAAGTATAATACAACACTAGGGAGCTCCCTACTGTAATATCACACCCCCGATATAGTGAAATAACCCAAGGCCTTATATGTTACGGAACAGTCCTGCTTTATCTTCTTTTCTTCTGCTAGCAACAAGGTAATTTTGTAATCCAAGGGTTAATGATTCCTTAACAGAGTAACCTGATATATAAAGCAAAGTCCTGATGCAGAAGAGTTATAACTAACTTTGATGCAGTGACTTAGTGTTGAATCCTCTTGACTTTGCTTGTGGGACTACAGGTCCCAGCAACTCTGTCTTGTGTAAACTAATGTATGAAAGTGCATCAAGAAACTTGTGGGCAACAGCCCTCTCACCCAACCAGGACAATGCTGTCAGGAGACTCCGCTCTGGTGTGCCGGGTTCTTCCTCCGTAGTATCTCAGTTTGTTCGCTGTGGCCACACCGCCACACTGTACTACTTCACGGACGACCAGGGAGTCCTTGTTTACCTCCTTCAAGGGTCTCTGGATTGATCACACTGCTACTCCAGCATGCTGTGATGTAAGGCTGGATCAAAGACTGCTCACAGACGACCGGGAGTCCTCGGTTACCTCCTTCAAGGGTCTCTGGATCGATCACACTGCTGCTCCAGCACGCTGTGATCTAAGGCAGGATCACTGGCTGCTGTTCTGCTCCGCACAGGGTAGGCCGCACTGGGCTGGGAACCTCACACAGATCCTCCCAGGCTGGCCATGCGTCTCCAAGAGACCTAAGATGGCCACTCCCAGCCCTTTTATAATCTTCCTACAATGCAGTTCTGCTCCCCAAGGATCATGGGAGTCTTGTGTAAACTGATGTATGAAAGTGCATCAAGAAACTTGTGGGCAACAGCCCTCTCACCCAACCAGGACAATGCTGTCAGGAGACTCCGCTCTGGTGTGCTGGGTTCTTCCTCCGCAGTATCTCAGTTTGTTCGCTGTGGCCACACCGCCACGCTGTACTACTTCACAGACGACCAGGGAGTCCTTGTTTACCTCCTTCAAGGGTCTCTGGATCGATCACACTGCTGCTCCAGCACGCTGTGATGTAAGGCCGGATCAAAGACTGCTCACAGACGACCGGGAGTCCTCGGTTACCTCCTTCAAGGGTCTCTGGATCGAACACACTGCTGCTCCAGCACGCTGTGATCTAAGGCAGGATCACTGGCTGCTGTTCTGCTCCGCACAGGGTAGGCCGCACTGGGCTGGGAACCTCACACAGATCCTCCCAGGCTGGCCATGCATCTCCAAGAGACCTAAGATGGCCACTCCCAGCCCTTTTATAATCTTCCTACAATGCAGTTCTGCTCCCCAAGGATCATGGGAGTCACTGTGCATTGTGGGCAGGTCAAGTTAATGTCCAGATATAAACAAACAAAAATTTCCAGGTCAACTTGAAAAGCGAAAAGAAAATAAAGATTCAGTCCTTTTGCACTTTGGCCGCTAGATGGCGCCAGAGGATAAGATATAACATTAACATTAAGTTACATCAAAAATGTGTCCCAGCTACAATTACTTCACATAAGACCAAAGTGATTAGAAAATGGGAAAAGGAATTTATGTTAATTGTCAATTCATAGCAAAAGCACAAATAAGAATTACATTAAATAACTGGAAACATGAGCCTGACACTTGCCTGCCAGTCTGTCCAGAAGCACTATCACCTACAATAATAAAAGCTGAAATTTGAGATGCATAATTTAGCAAATATAGGTGTATTTTTCATAGTGCTTTGGTTAATACAAGAGCCCTTACATTACTCATACTAGTCAGATTAGAAGGCTTGGACTAAAAGAATTACAGAGTTGGCTAGATTTATTTATATTTGCCTACATTTGTTTTAAGATTACATATTTCAGTATTTCCTGGTAAAAAAAAAAACAAAACTATAAATGTAATATATTGCAGCTTAACAATCATTAAATGTAGTTGCTGTACTAGTTTTCTTTTTTCCTCTGTTTTCACCTGGTGATCTGGCCTGTAACACACCTGCTATATTATACAGACACAACTCTGGATGAATGAGCACAAGGGGCAGATTTGGACAGCAGCATTGTCAGCCTGGGAGGAGGGGAGTGCAGGGGCGGACTGACCATTAGGGCTCTCGGGCCCTGCGGGAAGGGCCCAGGGCCATTAGGGGACCTAATGAGAAGCTCCTGGTACCTCTGTCCTGACTAATCTTTGCTGATCCCAGAGCTCAGTGCAGGAACAAGTTCCAGCACTGAGCCTCCGGAACACCTTCAATGCACTTCTTGCAGGGTGCACGGGCTCCCTCTGTGGCAGCTTACACCAGCATCTCTCCCCGCTGACAGCCGCACACCACACAGGATCCTCCTCCTTGGCTTTGATGTTCTTATGTATACAGTCAGAAGCAGGAGAAGCTGGGGAGGAGGGACATTACATTGCAAGAGCTCCGTTGATTATCTGAGGCCTGTATAGAGTTTATGGATGGAGGAGGGGGACACTGTAACCAGGAAAGAGTGCAGGTAACAAGGATGCACACATGATGGGAGTGATGAGAGAGGGGGGATAAGAGGATATGTGCTGGGGGAGTGCTTTTGGTGGGAAGAGGACTTGTGCTGGAAAGTGGGATGGGGGATTTCAAATCCGAACCCCTTACTGGCACAAGTCCCAGGAGTCCCTCTCTGTCCTCATCCTAGGGCCCCTCTCTGTGCTCATCCCAGAGGCCCCTCTCTGTCCTTGTCCCAAGGCCCCTTCTTTGTCCTCATTGCAGGAGCCCCTCTCTGTCCTCATCCCAGAGGCCCCTCTCTGCCCTCATCCCAGGGGCCCCTCTCTGTCCTTGTCCCAAGGCCCCTTCTTTGTCCTTGTCCCAGGAGCCCCTCTCTGTCCTTGTCCTAGGAGCCCCTCTCTTTCCTCATCCCAGTGGCCCCTCTCTGCCCTCATCCCAGGGGCCTCTCTCTGCCCTCATCCCAGGGGCCCCTCTCTGTCCTCATTTCAGGTTTCTCTCTCTGTCCTCATCTTAGGGGTCCCCTAAAAGCAACTGTGATAGGACAGTAAGGGCTTGTTTACATTTGCAGTTTGGGGGGTGGTAGAACACTTTTATTGAGCCCTGATTTTACCCCTCCCCAACTGCACCCCCTTTAACTGCAGTGGCCAGGGGTGTACACATGTTGCAGCCACAGCAGGAATTATGCACCTTGTCACGCTTGGCAGGTGTAGCGCTTGCCAAGCATGACCCATTCAAGTGAATGGGCCTGCTTTGTAAAGGCCCCAGAACCTTGTGCAGTACTGCAGCCAAGGGGTTAAAGCAGGCGGTGAGGAGGCATTGTACTTGTATCGCCTCATCACCTGCTTTAACCCCTTGGATCCCACACTAGCATGCTGCAACTGCCTTCATTGCACATGGCGGCAGGGCTTTGCAGAATGTCCCCATTCACTTGAATGGGTCGCAATCACCTATCAAAAGTGACAGGGGGTATAATTCCTGCCACAGCCTGTGTACATCCTCAGCTGATGCCTTTGCAACAAAAGGGGCAGGGAAAATGCATGTAATGTTGGCAGTGCAATAAGTTGTTGGTGCTTTGTGTGTGTGTGGCTTGAGTGTGGGTGGGAACACAGGGGGGCCCATGATCTCCTATTGTCTGGGGGCCCCATGAATTGTTAGTTCGCCCCTGGGGAAGCGTTAGAAATACTAGCAGATTTAGATACACTAACACACTGAAGCTGAACTCCAACTACTTTATAATCAGTTACACCAGGGGTACTCAACCACTGACAAATGTGGCCCACGGTTCCCTCTAATGTGGCCCGCAAGCTCCTGCTCTGGGATGGTGAGTCAGCGAGCCCGGATTGCGGGTTCCCGACCCGCCATCCCCGAGCATCAGTGTGAAGAATGGAGCCAGCACTAGAGGAAGCAGAGCCGATGCTTCCTGTATAGCGCCGGCTCCTGTCACAGGCGGACTGATACCAAATGTACTCCGCCTGTGATATGAGCGATACAGGAAGCATCGGCTCTGCTCTCTACTGAAGCCGCATGCTTCCTCTACCGCCGGCTCCTGCTACACTGATGCTTGAGGATGGTGGATTGGGAACCAGCCAGCCGGACCCACCAACAGTACCCGCCAGCAGTACCCACCAACAGTACCCTCCAGCAGTACCAGCGACAGGTTGGCTCCCCTGGGCGAGGCGTCGTAGCTGTACATCGAGCATGCGGCCGCCTATGGGCGTGCGCACTCACGGCAATCGGATTCGCTTCAGAACCGATCAGTCTCCAGGCCCAGGCCAATGATTTCTGGCCTGGACCTAGTGATCGGTTCTGGCGAATGGGAGACTTTCCCTTCCTCTCTGGAGTTCTTTTCTGTTCCAGAGAGAGGACATCCAAACGTGAGTTGCACCAACACAGGACACTTTTCACCCCCTGACCCTTCACTCCCTGTCACAGTGTCACCAAGTGCAGTTTTCATATTTTTCTTTGACCACTGTACTGGTGTCACTTGGGACACTAATCAGCGTTAGGGTACTTAGTAGTAGGCCCAGATAAGTCTAGAGACCCCCCTTGATCACCTCCGTTAACCCTTTCACCCCCCGTCAGTGTATAGCCAGTTAGCTAGTTACTGTCACCTGTCACAGTCAGGTTTTTATAGCGTCAGGGTATCCACCATATATTACTGAATAAAGGTTTAACCCCCTGATCGCCCGGCGGGTGACATCAGTTAGGGTCCGCGTCAGCCCCAGGCAGCGTCAGATTAGTGCCAGTAGCGCTAACACCCACGCACGCACCATACATCTCCCATAGTAGTGTCTAAACAGATCAATAGATTTGATCCGATCAGATCTATACTTGCGTCCCCAGTAGTTTAAGGTTCCCAAAAATGCAGTGTTGGCAGGATCAGCCCAGATACCTGCTAGCACCTGCGTTTAGCCCCTCCACCCAGACCAGTCCAGCCCACCCAAGTGCAGTATCAATCGATCACTGTCACAAAACACATAACTGCAGCATTCGCAGAGTCAGGCCTGATCCCTGCGAATGCTAACAGTTTTATTGGTAGTGTTTGAAGCAGTCACTGACAATCAGGTGCTGTTTTTTCCTATGAGTTTCACTAGTTGTACCAGTAAATTTAGAGGCCACAATGTCGAATCGAAGGTACAGTACTGAAGAGGCCTGCACGTTTCTGAGCTTGACAAATGAGTGAAGAAGAAGTCACCCATCTGTCAGATTCAGACTGAGAGTACGAACCAGTAGACAGCAACGGCACCCTGACAGATAGCTCTGACGACGGAGTAGTGGTCCCTGCCAAGGTCAAGCGTGCCTAACCCCCGTTCTTCTTCTGTTGTTGAGGTGCAAGAACCGCAGGGCTCTTGTATGGAGCAGAGAGCCAGTACTAGTTCCGCCCATCCTTCTGGTGAACTGGCAAGCACCAGTGGCCTAGTACATCCTGGTATTACAATCCAGCACTTGGTGACGTGGCGAGTCCCATAAGTGCAGTTCAAGTTGGTGTGGCTAGTACAAGTAGCTGCCACCAAGAAGAAAAACACAGGCCCGTCGTACCCTTCCCACTGCATTTGCCAATCTGAATTGGGAGCCCACCAGTTCTGCAGCGCCCGTACTTCCCCCATTAACTGGCCAACCTGGAATTCAGGTGGAAACAGTTGATTTTACATTACTTGAT
The DNA here is from genome assembly GCF_042186555.1 of Aquarana catesbeiana. Taxonomy (NCBI): domain Eukaryota; kingdom Metazoa; phylum Chordata; class Amphibia; order Anura; family Ranidae; genus Aquarana; species Aquarana catesbeiana. The sequence continues at coordinate 302,044,426 of NC_133329.1, read as the reverse complement.
TTTTATTCATTGTTTTTCACGGAAGATCTCTATAGATCTATTGTGGACCAAAGCAATTTGTATGCTGGTCAATTCATCGCCACTAATCCCCAGTTGGCCCTTGCCAGAGATTGGAAACCTATTAAGGTTTCCGAATTTAAGACCCTCCTGGACCTATCCCTCCTCATGGGCATAACTAAAAAAAGAGAGTTGCGGTCATATTGGTTCACTGACCCAATTCATCATATGCCTGTGTTGTCTGCTTGCATGACCAGGACACGATACAAGCAGATCTTGCGATTTATGCACTTCATGCACGTCATCCTCGGGGTGACCCTGGATTTGATTGGCTCTACACAATTCCGCCCCTCGTAAACCACTTCAACCAACAGTTTGCAGCCTTGTTTACTCCCGATCAAGTTGTCTGCATTGTTGAGTCCCTGATTAAATTTTCTGGCCGCTTGTCTATCAAACAGTATCTTCACAGCAAGCGTGCCAGATATGGGGTCAAGATGTATAAGCTCTGTGACAGGGCAACAGGCTATACATATAATTTTATGGTTTACGAGGGAAGAGATAGTCACGTGGAGCCGGAGAACTACCAAGACTACATAGGAAGCGCTGGTAAGATTGTGTGGAAATAAGGAAAAATCTGACAGATCAGTGCCTATAGGCTAAAAAGATATTGATAACCAGCTGCAAACGCTGACCACGTTTCATAACTGTGCAATAGCGAGATATGTAAATAAATGCGTTGCGCTAGAAAAAAAACACATATAGCACCCCAAATAAAAATCTGTATAAGTTAAATAAATAAATACCAATTCATAAGTGACCAGTGATAAATATAAATATTACCAATAAATCTAAATTATTATTAAACCACGATAATAAGTGACAATTATACAAGTGCAACATGCATATATAATGCTGAAATCAAAGTACAAAACATAAACTAAAAGACACACACTATTTCCAAAAGGAAATTAATATAAATGAAAGAACGTTCATAAGTGGTGAAATAAAAATGTGGAAGTAACACAATGTCCATCAATGGTCACATCCAGCATGCTCATCCAAAGGGTGTAGTAGAAAAAAAACATGCTTTGGTGCACTCCGGTGACCCCCCAAAAGCTTATGCGCTCACCTCTGAGCGTGTGACACAGTAACCAAACTATGTCTAAACTTTCTTTGGAGCCACTCCTGGGCTCTATAATGATGTACAGGTGCCGACCTCCAACTTGCTCAGTCAGTATCGTTCCAAATCATGAATAAAAAAGAAACTCCATAGTGCATTATCATAAGGATATTTACTTAAAAAACATATTCCCACAATGGGGTACTCACATTGCATAGGTGCGTCAGTGCACCATCCTATTCAAGGCTTCCAAATGCATAAAAGACCACTGGTATGGCGTGTAGTATGGTCTGCTTGTCTCTACTCTTCTTCCGTTCCTCCGGAGTGCATCAAAGATTGTGTGGAACTTGGTGTCACCCTTATTTGGAAAGGGGTACCACTTGTAGGTGGACAATTATTACACAAGCGTGCCACTTTTTAGTCACCTTTTTGATTGTGGAATTGCGCATGTGGCACTGTGCGATCTAATCGCCGGGGGCTTTCCCCAATGGCTTGTAGAGTAAAGACTTAGACGGGGAGAGAGAGCCTGCTTGAGATGTAATTTGCTTGCAGTAAAGTGGAGGTATAATCAAAATCTTTTCGTTCTGTCCTCCCTTCACGCAGATACGACAGTCAAAATTCCAACGGTGACTGGTGTGGTGGAGAAACCCCTCTGTGTCCATGAATACAACCTTAACATGGGAGGGGTGGACAGCAACGACCAGATGTTGGCACCGTACTTAATTGCCCATAAGGCCAGATGCTGGTACAAAAAAGTGCCTGTATATTTATTCCAATTGGCTCTGCTGAACGCTTATGTGCTATACAAAGCTTCAGGATGAACTGGATCTTTCCTAAAATTTCAGGAAGAGATCATCACAGCCCTTCTGTTTCCAGATGGTGCTGTGGCCCAACTTCCCAACGCAAATGCAGTGAGCTGGCTGCATGAGAGGCATTTTCCATATGTCCTCCCTGGTACTCCTTCCCAAAGAACACCCCAAAGAAGATGTTGTGTCTGCAGAAAACGCGGATTTAGGCGTGACACCCACTTTTATTGTCCCTCCTGTCCTGACCAACCTGGTCTCTGCATCGATGACTGTTTCAAACGCTACCACACACCAGTGGCATATTAGTGTAGGGTACAACACTACACAGTCCTAGGGCACATGTCAGGATAATAGCCGTAGGACGGGTAATTCTGCCAGTATCCATCATGGTGGTGCCAGGCGAATCTCTGTGCGCATGCGCTTAGGCGCACGACGACGGGCGCACACAGGTGCGCAACAGCGGGAGCGCGCAGACGCACGCGCACCGCTGTAATCATTGGCGCCCTTTTGCCTATTTAAGCCTGCTGCTGGTACACGCTGGTTGTTGGATTATCATCAGTTTCCTGTGCTCCTTGTGCCTGTCATTATACCTGCTCCCTGTTACTACTCGGCTTGCTTGATTATTCCTGTGTTCCGCCTGCATTGACCCCGGCTTGGACCTGACTATTCTTCTGCTCCGCATCTGTACCTTGATTGTCCTCCTGTGTTTGACCCCTGGCTCGGCTACCTTATCCGTTCCTGATTATCCTGCTGTACCATACCTCGGACTAATTCCTGTGCTGTATGACCATTGGCCTGGCTCTGACTCCGCTCCTGGTTGCTCCACGGCTCCATACCTGGAATCTCTCCTTGCACGGTTGCCCTTCAACCTTACCAGCGCACCCCAGCAGCTCCCTGCTATCAGCTACTCAGCAACAGCGCTCTGGCAACCCGTGCACCTTTGAGCACTGTACTCCCTGTCTCATTCCCAGGGTTATGCTGCACTTAGCCGCAAGGGACGCCCCCTCTGCAACCCGGCCTCACATCTAGGACTCTGACAGTATAATATAGCCATGACTGAGGCCAGCGGAGGTGCGTCCCCAATAGAGACTTTGTGCCAACAGGCTACTACCCTTACACGAGTGGTCCAAAGTCTTCAGGAAGGATACCTCCAATTAGAAGGAAAACTCCAACATCTTATGCTACCATATGCCTTTTTGCATCCTGGTCCTTCCTCTTCCAATCTCCCTGCTATGGCCTCTTCAGTACTGACTTTGCCCCCAGAACCACGGGTACCTACCCCTGAACGTTTCTCCGGAGACCGTCAGAAATTCAGATCCTTCAAAAATGCCTGCTTGTTATATCTGGCTCTGCAACCCCGGAACTTTTCCACTGAGACTGTCAAAGTTGGCTTCCTCATCTCCCTGCTGACCAATGAACCCCAGGCCTGGGCCTACAGGTTATGGGAACCGAAGGACCCAGCTACTAGTTCAGCAGAAACGTTCTTTACGGCTATGTCGCAACTTTATGAAGACCCCCAGCGTACAGCCACCGCTGAGGCCACTCTGCATTCTCTTCAGCAGAAATGGCGCCCGGTGGAAGACTATACTGTGGACTTCCACCGGTGGTCTTCAGATACAGACTGGAATGAGGCTGCGTTGAAATACCAGTTTCGCCTGGGGCTTTCTGAATCCCTCAAGGACGAGTTGGCCAGGGTCGGCATCCCTACTACCCTCGAGGGGCTCATTCAACTATCCATCCAGTTGGATAGATGCATTCGGGGGTGCCAGGCTGAACGTTCTCAGATTTACCAAAATGCTGGTACCGGAGATTGTCGCTATGCCCGTGGGTTTGGTGCAATCTGCACTGACTCCTGAGAAAAAACAGCGTCGACGTCAAGCCAATCTCTGTCTCTATTGTGGCCAAAAAGGACACTTCCTGAGCAACTGCCCCATAAGGCCCAGCAAGTTACCCAAGAACTCTCCAGCGTACTTCCAGATGTCCGGAACTTCCTCTTCCCACCCTACCCTTTCCATCATGCTACAGTTGGCCAACAAGGGGGTTCAGCTTCAAGCCTTAGTCGACTCCGGGGCATGCAGCTGTTTCTTGGACTCGGACTTAGCAGTAAAGCTTGGTCTGCCTCTACTCCCCAAGAAACGTAGATTGGAAGTTCTCCTGGCTGATGGCACCCTGCCTAGTTCCAGTCCTGTGACACAAGAGACTGTTCTTTTTGTTACTACTTCTGATGGTCATCAGGAATTTATACGTTTCGACATCCTAAGCTCACCTATGTTCCCTGTCATCTTGGGTACCCCGTGGCTTCAAGCCCACAACCCCCAGATCAACTGGATCAAGAAAGAAATTTCATTTACTTCACCTTATTGCCTACAGCACTGTCTTGCCACTGAAACCAACAATGCAGCCAGTTGCCTGTCAGTTCAACCTGTACCTGTCAATAACCAGAATATTCCACCGGCCTAGCAGGAGTTTTCAGACGTCTTTGACAAGAAAAAGGCTGATGTCCTGCCACCACACCGGTCATACGATTGTCCAATCGAATTACTCCCAGGAGCAGAAATCCCATTCGGTCGCATATTTCCCCTCTCGGAGATGGAACTAGGAACATTGCGACAATACATTGATGAAAACTTGGAGAAAGGCTTCATCCATCTCTCCTCTTCTCCTGCTGGAGCAGGAATCTTTTTTGTCGAAAAAAGGGACAGATCCCTAAGACCATGTGTGGATTACAGGGAGCTCAATAAAAACACTATAAAAAAAGTTACCCTCTCCCTCTAGTTCCGGAACTTTTCCAGAAACTCCGTACTGCCTGAATATTTACTAAGCTTGACCTTCAGGGGGCCTACAATCTTGTTCGCATCCGAGAGGGTGATGAATGGAAAACAGCCCACATTTAGAACTCGCTTTGGACATTTCGAGTACTTAGTGATGCCATTTGTATTGTGCAACGCCCCGGCCACATTCCAACATTTTGTAAATGATATCTTTTGAGAATTTCTAGATTACTTCGTCATGATCTACCTGGATGATATCCTTATATTTTCAACTACCTTGGAGCTCCATCGTACACATGTAAAGGCAGTTCTGCACACACTAAGGAAGCACAAACTTTATGTAAAAGCAGAAAAGTGTGATTTCGAAAAGGAGTCAATACAATTCCTTGGGCTAATTATCTCCACTGGTGGTGTTGCTATGAACCCGCAAAAGGTGCAGGCAATCTTGGACTGGCCAACTCTATCAGATAAAAAGGGAGTACAAAGATTTGTGGGGTTCGCAAACTTTTATAGGTTTATAAAGAACTTTTCCTCCATCATCTCACCAATTACCCAAGTTACCTGTTTACATACTCAGTTCCTGTGGTCTCCGGAAGCCCAATCAGCTTTTGATGAGCTCAAATCCCTGTTTACCTCCGCACCCATCCTGCAACATCCTGATCCGGTCCTGCCTTACATCTTAGAGGTTGACGCCTCTGAAGTGGCCACAGGGGCAGTCTTATCCCAACGTCAGGGTCCTAAGCAGTCCTTGCGGAAGATGAGTCCGTCTGAATTATGACGTGGGTGATCGAGAGCTCTTGGCTATTAAAACTGCCCTGGAGGAATGGCGGTACCTCCTTGACGGTGCTCAGCATCCCATCATGATATTCACAGATCACAGAAACCTGGAGTATCTGCGCACGGCTAAACACTTAAGACCCCGACAAGCTTGATGGGCCTTGTTTTTTGCCAGATTCAATTTTCATATCTCCTTCCGCCCTGGATCCAAGAAGGGGAACACCAAATCACTCCCAGCACTATACTGTCCCCACAGAATTTCCTCATGATTCAAACCGACCTGAGTTCCTCACTGAAACGAGCTTCTTCATAATGCTCTGAACCAGAGGCACTGTCCTTAAGAAACCAGGAAGGGTTTCTTTGGTATCAAAACAACATTTTTGTTCCACAAAGAGCCCAGGTCCTAAAGACTTTACATGACCACCAACTTGCTGGTTACTTTGGGGTACGAAAGACTTTGGAGCTTGTTCAACGATCTTTTTGGTGACCCACTCTGAAGCGTGATTGCAGGGAATATGTCAGTTCCTGCACCATTTGTCAACATAACAAGGGGTCTAACATCAAATCTTGGGGTTTACTACACCCATTGCCTGTGCCGGAGCAACCGTGGAAAGAAATATCTATGGATTTCATAGTAGAGTTACCACATTCGCAGGAATTTACAACCATGTTGGTAGTCGTTGACCGCCTGTCCAAAATGGCGCATTTCTTGCCCATGATGGGTACACCATCTGTTGCTGACACAGCGAAGATCTTCATAAAGGAGATAGTCAGACTTCACGGCCTACCGAGCAACATTGTGTCCGACAGAGGGGTGCAATTCACCTCTAAGTTTTGGAAGGAGCTCTGCAGAATGCTTTCCATTAAAGTGTGCCTATCTTCAGCTTACCATTCTCAAAGCAACGGTCAAACCGAGAGAACTAATCAAACTTTGTGCGGAGTTTGCATACAACAACTCAATCCATGCTTCCACCAATCAGTCACCTTTCTGGGCCAACTATGGTTTCCATCCCTCATTCTTGCCTAATGTTATACCAGAGACTTCAGTCCCCGCAGTCCAGGATGGGATAAATACCATTCAGGCTAATTACCTAACTCTCCAGGCAACTATGCAGAAAGCCCAAGAGAATTATAAAAAAACATTATGACAAGGGGAGGAGAGACCCTGACTTTAAAGTTGGAGATAGAGTGTGGCTTTCCTCAACAAATCTCAAGCTTCCTTGCCCCTCCCGGAAGTTAGGAGCGAGGTTTATCGGTCCATTCATAATTAGGAAAGAAATTAACCCAGTGGCATTTGAATTGTCTTTACCAAGTTTCTATAAGATCCACCCAGTATTCCATGTTTCTTTATTAAAATCTGTTGTTTCCAGTCCTTTTCCAGGGAGAGAAGAAGCTCCTCTGCCTCCAATCTCGGTGGACAACGAAACAGAATATGAAGTAGAAGACATTTTGGACTGCCGTTGGAGAGGTAAGACTATTCAATTTCTTGTTAAATGGAAAGGTTACTCTGTAGAAGATAACCAGCAGATAACATTCATGCTCCTAGACTGTTGCAGAGGTTTCAAGCCCGATACCCAGAAAAGTGGGCCCGATTGGGCATCCGGAGGCTGCCCCTTGGGGGGGGGCACTGTCAGGTTAATAGCCGTAGGACGGGTAATTCTGCCAGTATCCATCATGGTGGTGCCAGGCAAATCTCTGTGCGCTTGCATGCACGTAGGTGTACGACGACGGGCGCACACAGGTGCACAACAGCGGGAGCACGTAGACGCTAACGCACGCGCGCGCATCGTGGTTATCATTGGCGCCCTTTTGCCTATTTAAGCCTGCTGCTGGTACACGCTGGTTGCTGGATTATCATCAGCTTCCTGTGTTCCTTGTGCCTGTCATTATACCTGCCTCCTGTTACTACTCGGCTTGCTTGACTACTCCTGTGTTCCGCCTGCATTGTCCCCGGCTTGGACCTGACTATTCTTCTGCTCCGCATCTGTACCTTGATTGTCCTCCAGTGTTTGCTCCCACGATATGTAAAGCCGTAACTCCAGCGCTGTAGGAGGTGATTTCACCACCACAGTTAAAAAAAAAGAGCATATGTGCCGAAGCATGGGGGCAGGGGTGGAGGGGCGATTTGCTCCTAACATTAGGGGTGGATTGCCCCCATGCTTTGGCATATATTTTTTAGGCACAGATTGCGATAAAAAATAAGTTGTTTTATTGAGTTAATGTTTTATTGTTACCATTGTTTGCTTTTCAGTTACGCCATTCTGTTGCAGCACTGATTTATTAATCTTGACAGCAACAGCATTTGCTCTCACAATACGTAAATCAGCGACTCCAGTGCTGTAGACGGTGATTTCACCACCACAGTTAAAAAAAAAAATGGTGCATGTATGCCCATCATTAGAAGTGGGTGAATGAAGGGCGGTATTCTAATGGTGGGTATATACACCGATCAATCTCTTTTTTTTGTTCAGCCCACAGGCTACATGAAAAAAAGAACATTACAATATATGCCTAACAAGGACCAGCAACATACTAGTATGTTGCTGGACTTTAAGTGGTTATACCAGAATGATGCCTGCAGGTTTAGGTATCATCTTGGTATCATTCTTTTCAGCCAGTGGTCGGCTTTCATGTAAAAGCTATCCTAGTGGCTAATTAGCCTCTAGACTGCTTTTACAAGCAGTGGGATATAACAACCCTCCTCCATGGTTTTCTCAGGCTCTCCTGTCCCACCAGGGGAACCCGAGAATGCAGACGATGGTTCCTCCAGCTGACCATAGAGCTGATCGGAGATCAGAATGGCTCCAATCATCACTATGGCCTAAGAAATCATAAGCTATGAGCATTTCATGACTTAAGTTTCGCTGGATATAAACAGCGCCATTGGGAAATTGGCAACGCATTTTATCACACCGATCTTGGTGTGGTCAGATGCTTTAAGGGCAGAGGAGAGATTTAGGGTGTAATAGACCCCACTTTTAAAAAAAAACTACCTATTACTATCATAGGGATATTTACATTCCCTGAGATAACAATAAAAAAAGATTAAAAAAAAAAATGAAAGGAACAGTTTAAAAATAAAATAAAAAAGCACCCCTGTCCCCCTGTGCTCACGTGCAAAAGCAAATGCAAGTGTCTGTCTCATGTTGTATGTAAACAGCAATTGCACCATGCATGTGACTCAAACGTCAGATCGAGGGCAGTAATTTTAGCAGTAGACCTCCTCTGTAAATCTAAAGTGGTAACCTGTAAAGGCTTTTAAAAATGTTTGTCGCCGCTGCATGTTTGTGCGCAATTTTAAAGCATGTAATGTTTCGTATCCATGTACTCTGCATAACATCTTTTTTTATTTCATCAAACATTTGGGCAAAATAGTGTGTTTTAGTGCATTAAAAAAGTGTTTTTTTTTACAAAAAAATTGCATTTGAAAAATCGCTGCGCAAATACTGTGTAAAAAGAAAAAATTGCAACACCCACCATTTTAATCTGTAGGGCCTTTGCTTTAAAAAACAATATATAATGTTTGGGGGTTCAAAGTAATTTTCTAGCAAAACATATATTTTTTTCATGTAAACAAAAAGTGGCAGAAAGGGCTTTGTCTTCAAGTGGTTAGAAGGGTGGGTGATGTGTGACATAAGCTTCTGATGTTGTGCATAAAATGCCAGGAGAGTTCAAAGCCCCCCCCCCCCATGACCCCTTTTTGAAAAGTAGACACCCCAAGCTATTTGCTAATAGGCATATTTTGCTACAAGTTTTGGGAAAATTACAATTATTTTTATTTTTTTGTCACTAAATGATATATTGTATATTGTAAAGTTCTCACTAAATGATATATTGCTCAAACATGCCATGGGTATATGTGAAATTACACCCCAAAATACATTATGCTGCTTCTCCTGAGTACGGGGATACCACTAGTGTGAGACTTTTTGGAAGCCTAGCCGTGTACAGGACCCCGAAAACCTATCACTGCCTTCAGGCTTTCTAAGGGTGTAAAATGGTGATTTTATTCCTCACTACCCATCACAGTTATGGAGGCCCTGAAATGTCAAGATAGCACCCCCCCCCCCCCAAATGAACCCATTTTGGAAAGCAGACACCCCAAGGTATTTGCTAAGAGGCATGTGAGTATTTTGCAGCTCTCATTTGTTTTTGAAAATAAACAAAGAAAAGGAACATTCTTTGTTTTCTTTTTTCAATTATGCAAACTTTAGCATAAATAGCTTGGGGTGTCTACTTTCCAAAATGGGGTCATTTGGGAGATTTTATGCTATCTTGGCATTTCATTGTCTCCAAAATTGTGATGGGTAGTGAGGAGTGAAATCAAAATGAGGTCATTTGGGGGGGGTTTGTGATTATGTGGTTTTAGGGGTCCTGTATGCGGTTAGACTGCGGTACTCAGGAGAAGCAGCAGAATGAATTTTGGGGTGTAATTCCACATGTAACCATGCCATGTTTGAACAATATATCATTTAGTGACAACTTTGTGTAAAAAAATAAATAAATAAATAACATTTTTCCGAAACTTGTGGCAAAATATAAAACATGCCTCTCAGCAAATAGCTTGAAGTGTCTTCTTTCCAAAATGGGGTCATTTCGGGGGGGTTGTGCTATCTTGACATTTCAGGGCCTCTGAAATTGTGATAGCTAGTGAGGAAGTGATATCACCATTTTACGCCCTTAGAAAGCCTGAAGGCGGTGATTGGTTTTCGGGGTCCTGTACACGGCTAGGCTCCCAAAAAGTCTCACACATGTGGTATTCCCGTACTCAGGAAAAGCAGCAGAATGTATTTTAGGGTGTAATTTCACATATGCCCATGGCATGTTTGAGCAATATATCATTTAGTGACAACTTTGCGCAAAAAAAAATAAAAGTTTGTAATTTTCCCGAAACTTGTGGCAAAATATAAATTATTCCATGGACTCAACATGCCTCTCAGCAAATAGCTTGGGGTGTCTACTTTCCAAAATGGGGTCATTTGGGGGAGTTTTATGCTATCTTGGCATTTTATGGCCTTCGAAACTGTGATAGGTAGTGAGGAGTGAAATAAAAAATTTTCGCCCTTAGAAATCCTGAAGGGGTGCTTGGTTTTTGGGGTCCTGTACACGGCTAGGCTCCCAAAAAGTCTCACACATGTGGTATCCCCACACTCAGGAGAAGCAACAGAATGTATTTTGGGGTGTAATTCCACATATAACCATGGCATGTGTGAGCAATATATCATTTAGTGACAACTTTGTGTTAATTTTTTTTGTCATTTTTCAATCACGTGACAAAAAATTAAATATTCAATGGGCTCAACATGCCTCTCAGCATTTTCCTTGGGGTGTCTACTTTCCAAAATGGGGTCATTTAGGGGGGTTGCACTGCCCTGCCATTTTAGCACGTCAAGAAATGAGATAGGCAGTCATTAACTAAAAGCTGCGTAAATGCCAGAAAATGTACCCTAGTTTGTAGACGCTATAACTTTTGCGCAAACCAATAAATATATGCTTATTGACATTTTTTTTACCAAAGACATGTGGCTGAATACATCTTGGCCTAAATGTATGACTAAAATTGAGTTTATTGGATTTTTTTTATAACAAAAAGTAGAAAATATTTTTTTTCAAAATTTTTGGTCTTTTTCCGTTTATATCGCAAAAAATAAAAACCGCAGAGGCAGTCAAATACCATCAAAAGAAAGCTCTATTTGTGGGAAAAAAGTATTTAATGAGTATAGCCTCAAATTGAAAACTACCATCATCCAGATTATATTTGAGAATGAGGGAGTGGGGGGTGTGAGGGCAATTGCTGCTACTGACCTACGCACATCCACACCTGAAAAGTGGTTTTGGACTATCTTGGTACTTGACAATTAATAACAATTGATTGATAATAAAAAATATATAAAGTTTAATGCATATAATACATAAATATACAAACAGTGTGTAATAAAAACAACAGTTAGTATACACTAGACATGTGCATTCGTTTTCGTCCGAATGCATTTTCATCCGAATTTCAGGTATTTTCGTCATTGTTTTAACAAACCATAACGAAAGCGCAGATTCCGAAAAACGAAAGATCCGACATAAACAAATGCTTTATTTTCGTTTTCGTTGCGACAACAGTTCAATATATATAGGAGATTCGACATGACGCTAACAATAACAATTTGTGTCTATCGAACCTGTGGTCGAATGTGCCTAACCTTAACTCTATAGTCTATTCACCATAGTAGTCCAAGATTATTTGAAAAGATTCGACATAGAGAGGAAAGATTCGACATAGAGAGAGAAGATTCGACACAGAGAGAAAAGATTCGACGTAGAGAGAAAAATTAAGTAAAATAAAAATAATGATGATGATGGTTATTGGCCAATTGTAACCAAAGAGGAGGGGAAGTAAAATAGCTAGAACCGCATGTACAGCCAACTTAGTTTCACTTACTATTTGCTAGCAGAGAGAGACAGACACGCTGATTCATTTCAGAACAGTCGTTCTTAGCTGGTCCGTTTGAATTCATTGTCACTTTGTCAGAGAACCTAAACTATTTCATTTGAGCATAAGCTAAGCACAGCAGCAGAACAGTAGTGAAGCAAGCTACATCTGTGTTGTGAACTTGATAGATAGACTAGTGATACTAGTGTTGCTGCTAGTGTTGTGATAGCCTCAGAGGCTGCCCGTGTTGTGGTGGGGGGTGATTTATAGATTGAGATTCTATATACCCTATCTCCACTCCAGTCAATTTTGTGACTTGCAGTTGCTGTAAAGTTCAGAAATGTACCGTTCTAATGTAAAAGTGAAGGCTGGTAGAGGTAGTGGTCGTGGTCGCGGTTGCGGTCGCGGTGGACGCCTTGCTAAAAAAAAGTGGCAAGGTCTCTGCTACTAGTGCATCTGACACTTCTGCTGCCACCAACATGCTGTCCACAGCAGTGGGTGTCACCGCCAGTGCCACCAGCAAAGCTGGTTCCACCACCCCCAGTTCTTCTAATATTACTTTTCCTGCCAGACCACCAACATCTGCTGCCACTTCCACTGCCAGTGCAGCTCCTCCTTCCACTTCTACAGGTGTCATGCCTGCATATTTTTATGGAATAGGCAAGAAACCTAGTAAAGTGGAGTTGCCTTTACAGTCACCACCACCAATCACACTACCAGTGCCACTGCCCAGCTCCCCAAAGAAGCAATTGAGGGAGACAGCAGCAGAGACAGAGTGTGAGACTTTTTCTTCATTGGCCCAAGAAGATGATTTAGAATGTGATGCTCCTCTTTCCTCAAACACTGCGGATGTTTTATACAATCTTAGCCCACAGGACTTACAGCTTGACCTGGAGAAAGTGCAAGAGGGATATTCTGTGAGGAGTAGTCCACTTTTTTCATCTGCTGCTATCTCCCCTTCTCCCTCTGTTATTATGGAAGAATCCTGTGATGATGATATCACTGACCTCCCAGTCCCTAGCACCCCCTGCCATTATCAGCACTAGTTCTAGTTCACCAAGTGTAACTGTAGTGGCAACAGCTTCCACCACTGGTGTGCTACCTGCTGCAGCTATATCAGTCCTAAATAAATATCAACAGGGTCAAGGGGCTGCATCCCGCCGCAGCAATACAGGAAATACTTTCAAACATTGGAAGGCGGGTTCTTTGCCAAGTGTAAATTGTGTGGGAAGCAAGTAAGTAGGGGTAAAAAGTTAGGTCATTTAACCAATGCTGGTATGAACCTACACCTTAAAAATTACCACCACTCTACTTTACTGCGGGCAGAGGCAGAAAAAGAAGATGGTAGCGCAGGAAGCAGCATAACGGACTCTGACTGTACTGGTGGTACCTCCTTAAGCACACCACTTACTCAGAGCACAGGAGGCAATAGAGAGGGTTCAATTAATACAACCCGTCCACGTGCAGTAGTTCCACTGCAGGCCCAATCAGGCTCCTCATCCTCCCAAGGACATCATTAGCCTACCCTCGATAGTTTTGTTGGCTTTAGTTCCAAGGGCATGTCAAAACAGCAGGCCAACAAGATCACCCACCTCATTGGCCAATTCATTGCTGTTGGAGGAGCCTCTTTTCGCATGATTGAAGGGGAGCCGTTTAAACAGCTCATGCATGCCCTTGCTCCACGATACATTGTTCCTGCACGAACAACTTTCAGCAGAAAGATTATTCCAGCACTATACCAATCGTGTGTTTGAATTATTGAAGGAAAAAATGGCCAAAGCTGAGGGTCAGACAATTCATTTGACAACTGATTTGTGGACAGATCCCAGCGGTCAACACGCTTTCCTGTCTTTGACTGCACACTGGTGGCAGGCCACTGTGACTGTTGGTGGTGGCACTGGTGTAAGAGTTCAAACTCCATCAGGAAGCAGGTCTGCAGTGCAAGACCAGCAGGGTTATCAAGCTTTCCTGCTCCACACAGAAGTCCGTGATGACCAACACAGAAAGATTGCAGGGCATTTCCACCGCAGTGTAGGGGCTAGTCAACTGTTGAGGGAGGAGCAAGAACAATCAGGGCTCCCCATACATCGCCTGAAACAAGATGTCAGCACCCGGTGGAACTATACCCTGGAAATGCTGGAACGCATTTTGGAGCAAAAGACAGCCATCCACAATCTATCATCCCACCACAGCATCGGGATTGATTCCACACTGGGACGTGATGACTGGTGTATAATTGGGCAGCTCGTTTATGTCTTAAAACCCTTTCGGAATGTGACGGAAAACTTGAGTCAGAGCAATGCCAGCCTAGGACAGGTCATACCCTTGTTTACCTTTCTCATAGATAAGATGAAATCGTTCCTAGAAAACAGTGAGCCTGTTTGTGGCAGCCCACTTCATGCCGATGTAGCGTCTTTCATCAGAAAGCTACAAGCTAATTTAAAAGATCGGCTATATGACCGTGTCCGCAAAAGCCCTGAACTCATGCTGGCTTCCCTGTATGATCCCAGGATCAAAGGTAAACTGGCACTCGGAGACAATAGCCTCTTTTCCTGGAAACAAAAATTGATTGAAAGGGTCCAGAATTTGCAGCAACAGAGATGTACGATGGATGAGGCTGGTTTGGAAGATTCACCTGCCATGTCTGCTATTCCAAGGCCTGGCACCATCACTCAAAAACAACAGAGTGGAGCATGTGCATGTTGGGTAGAGGCACTTGACAATCTGGTGGATGCAGGTCAAGCAGCAGGTAATCGAGAGGAGAGCAGTGCCTCTGAAATGGCCAGGGCCCACCTTTGCAGAGGACTCTTTGACCTATTGGGATGGTAAGAAAAGTTTGTGGCCTGGTCTTTGCCTGGTTGCCCAGCAACTACTATCCTGTCCTCCAACCACTGTGCAAAGTGAGAGAGTTTTCTCTATTACTGGGAATATCCTTAATCCACACCGTTCACAACTAACACCCCATTTGATGGAACAAATAACTTTCCTCAAATTTAACCTCCCCAAGCTGGGTTACCCTACCCTTAACTTGTGAGACCTGAATCATTGTTACCATGTGAAGATAGATGGGACTAGAGTGACTTGAGTGTGCGTGATTGCATGAATGAATGTTGTGTGAATGGACAGTGAAGATAAATGGGACTCAGAGGAACCATCCAAATGTTGAGGAAAATCATTTTTTTTATTTTCTTACCAATTGACACAATAGCAGTTGTCTACTTGACTTTGGTGTGACCCCAAGATTCAAATAGAATTATATTGTTTTAAGCAATCCAAATTTTTCCCTTTATTCCTTCCATCACCCTTTTTTGTAATGAATGTTGTGTAGAGTGACTAGAGTGTGCGTGATTGCATGAATGAATGTTGTGTGAATGGACAGTAGCAAGGGTTGAAGCCTTGACGTGGCACTACTGCTCACGTGTTGCTGTCTTTGTAAATACAAATAGCAACATGTGCTAATTTAACCATTTTTGTTTGATGGTCTGGAAATAAGAGACAGGGATTAAAGATGACCTCAACAGCATGACAGTTCCTCTTGATGGAGAGACTGTCAACTCAAGGATCAGAATATGCTACCAACACAACATAGCACAAAGAAGCATACAGTTGGAAACGTGATTCTATGCAAGATAGATTAGTTGGTCACTGCTGAGCTGCATCCAGATGCCCAGGATCGGGGACACCAGGGCCCTCTCTGATCCTCTGCCTGTTTCATGACCATCTGCAATTGTCCAAAGTCACCAGTGTGAGTGAGTAATCTACCCTGCTGCCATGTTACTCAAGCCCTGGAAATGATGACTGCCTGTCAGGTCACCTTGAGGCTAGGTGACAGATGCACTCTGTAGGAATCGGAAGTGCACCGCTAGGTAGTGGACCCTAGGACTGACTGCTGTGGATTGAACCCTGGGAGGTTCAGGAAGCAGGTCTACTGGATCACTAACACAGATCCCACTGGGAGCTAGAGCATAGATTCCCCAGGGCGCGGAGTCTAAGAGCCAGCAGGTGTTCACCAGAGCCTCTAGTGGTGAGGATGCGCTGCAGTCTGGCTCCAGGTCGCGGCCCCCAGGGTCTCACAGCTCATGCTCGCGGTAGACTACAGGAGAAGAGGAAAGAGGCAGCAGGCTGGAACAACAAGCAAGTAAGAGATAAGCCAAGGTCGGGGCCACAAGCAGACAAGGACAACAGAGTACACGCCAAGGTTCAGGGTCACAGGCAAACAGGGATGGTCAGGGACACGCCAAAGGTCAGGGTCACGAGCAGACAGGAATAGTAGAGAACAGGCCAAAGTCGTTGAACTGGAATCAGACGGAGGAAACACAGCCAGTACACATGAAAGCTAACATACAATGGTTGATGGCTGCTGGCTTGCAGTGCACAGGTTAATATAGGGTTCCCTGATAGGAGCTGGGGTGGAGCCATGCTAGAGGAGAGCTTACAAAAGCAGTCAGGTGAGGGTCAGCTGGTCTCTAGAGATGAACACATGGAGACAGGTATGCTGACAGACAAACTCTATTGCATAACCATGACACTGCCCTTTGAACTGTTGCCCCTTGTGATTGCGTTAGCCTGTGAACCTCTGTCCGGTTAACTGTTGCCCTCATGATTGCAAGCCTGCAACCTATGTCCTGTGAACTGTTGAGGACTGTATAGTAACCCCTGCTGTAACTATCTGCTGTGTATTCTGGTGGAGGGAAAGCTGAACGGCGTGACTGGACACAATACATGGGATTACCCTTTGCACATTGAAATAGTGTAGAGAGAAATCTCATCAATTTTCTAAGTTCAGCCTGATGGTTAAATGTAGAAAAACTACAATTATAAGGCCTCTAGTAAGTTAGTAACAATATATGGACTAGTTCATTTAGATAAACATCACACAAATCTAACAAGGAAAGCAAAACTCAAGAAAACAATTATTTCTGAACAAATTTTTTTTATTTTTAACATAAACAAAACAAACAAAAAATTAAATAAAAAAAAAAATTAAAGTACATTCTCCCCCAACCTGGTGACCAGTCGCTGTAGGGACATATTAATCCCAGCCAACTGGTCACCAAGGTACCGCGTAGCCTCCAGGTGTCTCCTGAGGCTACTCTGGTACCTCTCCAGAGCCACATAGTGACGGAGCTGCCGGCGATTGTGGAGGGCCAAAGATCGACACAGCCTCCGGGTTACTGCAAATTGTCTCTCTTGGACCTCCACAATGCACTGCAGATAATCTGTCACATGTGGCTCTGGAGGGTGGGGGATGTGTGCTAGTTCTGGAGCGGGTGAAGGGTGCACTGGGGAGGAGGCAGCAACAACAATGGGTGTGTCACTGTCCAGGTGGGGGGATGTTGAAGGGTGGAGGAGAACATGCTCTGTAGAAACCACTGGGGACTCGGAAGGACAGTCAGTCCAACCAGACGCGGGCAGGTCCAGGCCTTCGTCCACAGGGTGCAGTTGAAGGGTGAAGACTTCACCTGTGAAGAAAAGAAAATACATTAGATAGATAGATAATACAATACACATGGCTTCTTCACCCTAACATTATATAAAGGCAAAGATCTCCCAGCCCTTGTAGACAATCCTGTAACATCTTGAGATGTTTTCACTTCCATACCAGTTTTCCAATTTTGATATTTAGTGAGATGCACCTAATCAATTTGTGTGTAGGAGATAGTGGTGTCTGTGTCAATTCGCTGCGTCATACCAAGTTTGCAGAGCTGTGCAGGAAGGTGTAGTACTACTTTACTGTACTCTGACCGGGGCGGAGCTGAGTGTCCTCCCCGGCCAGAGTACAAAAGGATTCCCCTCTACACATCGAGCAGTGTAAAGGGGAATCTCCCAAAGATTTTATCGGCTTCGAAAATCTTAAGGTGTAATGGACACCTAAGTGCTACTGCTAACTAATCTACCTCATCCAGACTGACTGACTTTGGCAAATATGGAAGATCAGTTGCACTTGCAGAAAAACATATCAGCTATACCAGCTTTTAACATTACACTCACCAAAGAGAAGCCATTCAAGCCATTGCATTTGGGATGACCTAATAAAAAGTTTAATAAAATATAGCAGGCTACTTTTTAAAGTTGATAATTTTGTAAGGCCACTGATTGTTGAATAAGCCCCACTTCTGTTCTAGGCTAGGTAGGTTACTCACTCCTGGTCTAGGCTAGGAGGTATAACAGGTATAACATCATGAGAAAAGTGTTAATGCATGCATTAGGGGCATGCCAGAGATAGCTGGAGATTCTTTTCTGACACACCCCCTCCAGCCTGCTGTGTTATTTATAATGATTAACAGTGATTGGCTCAGACTGGGAATCTGAACTGCAGCAAGAAGGGGGCATGATCAGGGACATTGAGGAAATATTAACAAGCACAGGTCACGCTAACGGGAAGACTGGAATCAGCTGCAGGGAACTAATATAATTAATAATTCCAGCTAAACCGAAGCCTTGCAGAATAAATCACAAGCTATTCTAGACAAGGTATGCTATCAGCATTTCATATTTAAAATACTATATTTGCCTGGAAAATACAAAAAAAAGTTATACTTACTCCCTGGATCTGCCGCGTCTGGCTGTTCTGCTGCATCCCCAGCAGCCTCTACAGGGCAGGTCTCCTCCACCTCCTGCTCAGCCTCAGTAGCTGTTGATTAATGATAGAAAAGAACATTACAATCTGCAGTGTACAACAATCTCACACATTAGTACAAGAACATTGAAACATGTATGATCACTCAGCAGATACCAGCAAGATTATACTAACTTAATGTGGGCGTTGCTGCCTCAGCCTCCTCCTCAGTCTCCCCCTTTTACTGGATGACACCTATTTATAAAGGAGAAATGATGAACGTTAATAAACGTAAATAAATATACTGTAGTGTAAATAGATCAAATTAATTATCCATTAGCATGGCAATACAGGGCAGGTCACTAACGTTTATCTCTAAGGCAGGGACATGCATTCACCATTTAGAAAAAATCATAAAAAAAAAACAAATACGAGGCACTTACCTGTCCTGGTTCCAGTGGCGCCGGCAAGTGCTAGGTGCACCGCCACTGATCAAGCGCCTCAGTTCAGAGCGGCGACGTTCTGTCAGATTACGTAAGTAACGCAATCGCTTGCGTTACCTGGCAGAGCGTCACAGAGGCTCTACCTGTCACTGCATGAGCGAGAAGCAATGACACTGGAATCAACAATGAAAGGCTGGACAAATGGAAAAGGAACAACTGTATTAGTGTCACTACTACAGTACTTACTGCACGTTGATGACGTGGAGGACTGCTCCTCTGCCCTCTGCCTTCGGCGGCGCTGGGCCTGGAGACGATCTTTAAAAAAAATCAAACACATCATGGTAAATGACTATGTTGCGTTGCATGCTTGACAAAAAAAATGTCCTGCACACAATGCAATGCTGACACCAACCTTGATGAGCCAGCAGCTTTCTTATCTCATCCTCCCCTACTGCTGCTAAGAGCTCCTTCTCATGGGGGAGGAGAGGTACCTGCTTTCCTCTGCACCCCGACTGCCTGCGCTTACGCGCTATGGAACTGCAAAACAAAAAGGGAAGAGAAACGGGTTCCACAATTAAACTACAATTGTAATCTGAAAATGACATCAACACATGAAACACATGTAGAATAAACCCGTAGAATGAAACAATGCAAATGGAATTTTTGGATTAGGCACATTTTTTCATGTAGCACAAGGTTTGCACATTTATTTATTAACCAAATTTATTGTAAGAAAAATGTATGCTTTTTTGGTGCACAATAAATAATAAAAGACAGGATTGGGATTGTGCCGAGTAAATGTCCATTGTGTCCACTCCAGTCCACCTTTCTATTACGCGCTTGTGTGAACAAGCTAAACTAAACATATGGCGGGTCCGCAAGCTGGTTAAGTCCAGCCACCGTAACACTTTATATATATATATATATATATATTTAACTTTTTTATTCTTCAATAACAAAAAATGTAAAACCCAGCGGTGATCTAATGCCACCAATAAAAGCTCTATATGTGGGGGGGAGAAGAGCATAAATTTCATTTGGGTAGTACATCGCAGGAGCGTGCAGTTTAAAGCTGCAAAATAGCAGAATATGGCCTGGTCAGAAAGGGGGCGTAACCTACAGGTGGTCAGGTCAAGTGGAACTTAAAAGCACTTACTGCTCAGTTTAGTGATAACTAACTAAGAACAAATAACGCGCATGGAAATATTCCTCTTAAAATGATCGTGGTGATAATATATAACATGTGCAACTGCAAACTATGTGTAGGCTAGGCACACCTATGCGCAAATTTGTTTTTTCACAGGAGGGAGGATAAATTGAAAATTATTTATTCCTTTTTAAAAAAAAATTTCACTTAACTTTACTGACATGTGATAGCAATAATATATGTTTATGTGTGTGTGTAAAATCAGTGCATTTTTGGAGCTTTTATCATTGTATAAATGACAATGGTCCCGAAATGGCATCAAAAGTGTTCGATGTGTCACAATAAAAATCGCTGATCGTCGCCATTACTAGTAAAAAAAATTGTTAATAAAAATGCCATAAAACTATCCCTATTTTGTAGACGCTATAACTTTTGCACAAACCAATCAATAAGCACTTATTGCAATTTTTGTTACCAAAAATATGTAGAAGAATACATATAGGCCTGAACTGAGGGAAAAATGTGTTTTTTATAGATTTGTTGGGGATACTTATATAGCAAAAAGTAAATAAAAACCGCAGAGGTGATCAAATACCACCAAAAGAAAGCTCTATTTGTGGGAAAAAAAGGATGTCAATTTTGTTTGGGAGCAACGTCACACCACCGCGCAATTGTCAGTTAAAGCGTCACAGTGCCGAATCGCACAAAGTGACACGGTCATTTGGCAGCCATACCTCCGAGGCTGAAGTGGTTAAAATGTAAAAAAAATAAATAATCAGACACGTTACTTACCGTTTTATGTCGCTGAATTTTTTGCGACAGGCAGTCGGGTCTTGCCGATGGCGATAGGTCTCCTCGACCTTCCTGGAGATCTCCTCCCACTTCTCCTGCTTCCAATCCGCAGTGGTTTCCCTGGAGCAGGGGCCACACAGCTGCATCCAGCAAGGAAGCGTTTCCCTTACAAGGACCTGGGACTCAATGTGAGTCCACATAAGGTTACGCTTCCTGCTGGTTGCAGCTTATGTCCCCCTCCTGCGCCCATTTTTGGATGCTGCCTCCATAGAAGGCCCAGGAACTTCCTCCTCTATGCTTTCATGGGTTGCTGCTGGTGCTGCCATTGCCATATTATCTCTTTCTTTCTAAGCCAGACACAGCGTCAAATTTTGCGGCCGCACTTCCGATTGAGAAACGAATGTGAAAGTTTGGTTGGCTGACTGCTGGGGCTGAGTAGCCCAATGAGCATGAACGATGAAGATTCGACACAGAAACGAAAACATGCAAACGTAAATCTTTGGCTTATGATGTCTGTCGAAAGTTAGAAGATTCGATGGAGCAGCTAAACAAACTGTACGATGCTGCTATCGTACATTTCCGGTCAAATGCATCCCGGAAAATTAGACCGGAATGTACGATTGCGACGTCGTTCAGTTTAGCTGCTCCGTCAAATCTACTTTGAACATTCGACAGACACCATACGCCTTTAATGACAGATTCGACCTTAATTAATTTCGATTTTCAGAAGAATGCAAGTTTTTAACGAAAAACAAAATAAAGAAAACCGAATTTCAGGAATAACTAAATAAATTTATTTTTCGGACGAAAACGAAATTCCGAAACGAAATATTTCAGTGTGCACATGTCTAGTATACACCGCAATTAACAAATTACTAATGGGTTCCCCCGTGAGGTTTCTGTTGGAGAGGGGTATACATAGGGTTCCTCAACCGGTTTCGCGGTAAAGAACCACTTCTTCAGGAGGAGTGGTCTAAAAAACAATTGATATATTTACAATAACATAAACAATGCAGCAAACAGGTTTAAAACAAAGTATTACATTCAATAGAAGAGAGAAAAAACTGCACTAATCAACTGTGTCAATAGGGTGGACAAATCCCCAAGTGGCAATAAAGTGGGATAAACACAAAAATAAACAAAAAAGAAGAAAAAATTGCGCTATTTAAAGTCCAAAAAAATATATACACATGTGCAGGTGAAACTACAGGTGCTTCAACAATCAAGGTGAATAATGTGGTCTTCTCAGAAGAATAATGAAGAATGTATGCTTACCAAACAGTAAGCCAAATTAGACAGTTGATGGTCGGTCCTTTATGAAGTGTAGACCTCGCCATCTCCTCAGCATGGGTTAGCAAAAATGCCAATTATTGAGGTGCAAAAAACAAAAACATACATAGCGTGATACCGTCACGGTAAAAAATAAAAACAAAAATAAACCAAGAATAGTGACATTCGTTATGTAAACAGCCAGAGTAAGAAAAAAGGTAAAAATTAGACACCCAGTGGAAAGGATGAAACTAAATGCCCAATCACCAGACAAAGGATCTCCTTACCAGATTTAGGCAAAAAAGAACTTTAAATAGTAAAAACGAAAATCCACCCAGTGGAAAAACAATTCAAGTGGAGCCGTCACCATACAGAGAGCCTCCTTACCAGATGTCAGGTTAGACTGTGCAAGTAGCAACACCAACAGAATGCCGGATTAAGATAGAGGACTTGTATGAGATGCAGATCAATCACTCAGCAAAATAAGGGAAGGAACCCCCGGAGCCATAATGAACGTCAGATGATAACCGAAAAAAGATATATGTGGACCAATAGTGTAATACCGTCAACACCAATTTGTTAGATAAAAAGAGTTACACTTACATACAAACGATAAAAAGCTTGCATAGAATTTTAAGCCGGCATAAGCAAACGCGTCCTGTCCTCCTCAACGAGACAATGTGGTGACGTCAGCACGTACCTCCTCAGACGCATTTCATCACAGCTAACATTGTCAATGGACAAAGACGAGAAGAGAAGAGAAGAGAAGAGAAGAGAAGAGAAGAGAAGAGAAGAGAAGAGAAGAGAAGAGAAGAGAAGAGAAGAGAAGAGAAGAGAAGAGAAGAGAAGAGAAGAGAAGAGAAGAGAAGAGAAGAGGGAGGGTAAAGGGGGGGAAAGGAAAGGGGGGAAGGAGAGAGGGAAAAGAGCAACAAGAGAAAGTAGAAGAGGGAGGGAAAAAGGAGGGAAAGGGGGTAGGGAAGATGGAGGAAGGGGGGAGGACCGCAGCGAGGGAAAGGGAAAGGGGGGCAGGGGAAATAGATAGGGAGGAAGGGGGAGACAAGAGAGGGGGATTATTCCCACCTAGTAGACAATACAACCTTTAAAACCAAAAATGGAAAGAGCTCAAAGATCGTTTGGAGATAATGAATAAGGATATCATTGTTAAAAAGCAAACCAAATTTAGCAAAGACAAAATAACCTTTGCTGAGGGCTATGCCTACTGATGGTCTGGGAGAAATCTGGGCAGGAGGGGTTTTCCCCGGGCCAGTGCTACGAGGAACCCCACCATGGAAGCCGAATCTGATTCGTCCCTATCATCATCCTTTTCCCCCCAAAGTAATATCCATTCGACGGTTACACCAGCAACTAATTCCTCACGGAAAAGACTACACTATGGCGGTGGTACTCCACCAGCCAACCCTAAGAAGGACAAAAAAGGCCCAAAAGTCCCTAAACTGCATGTGCACTTCCTACACCAATTCCAACAGATACTACTACCTCTCTGGAAGGGGCTGTTAGTCACTCTACCTTACACGGCACTAACCCAAAAGTTCTCAACTCGGCCCTTATGACAAATAAATATACTAAGGTCAATGAAGACCAAATTGTTTTAGACCTCAAGAAACAACAGCAGGGGATTCTAGACACATTTGTACTAAAACCCACAAAACCTCCAAACAACATTCCCACCATGACACCAACTTCAACATTATAAACCTCACTCCTTACCGGTTGACCGACGAGGAAACCTTGTTGCTTCAATTAGGTTTAAGTTTCTGCCCCCTGGATGCTCTCAAAGTCACTGAGACCATCAAGGATTTGTACTAATTCACACGCAATCCTACTTTTAGGTTTATTTTCGACACTGATCGCACTAATTTAAATCTAGAGCGTGAGCTCACGGAGCGTACCAGGCACTTCAGTATGGAGGAGTTCCGAGCGCTTCGTGACCTCATGCTCCTTTATGATGAGGGAGCTGTCGAGGACCCTGGCCCTTCTTAGGGTACTCGCCTCCAGAGTACCTCCCGTCAGACTACTCCTCCTCAGAGTACCCCATCTCACATTGTTCCCTCTCAGAGCACTCACTCTACTGCACCTTGCCACACTTCCACCTCCAACAGTGCATCATTACCTAAACCTTTTCGGTTACGTTCACGTAGATTCCCGGACTTAAATACTTGCTCTGAGATCTGGGCATTCCTTCAAGCTACCATCAGAGACCTTAAAAAGCAACACTGGTCTGACTTTCCCTCCAATCTTGATCATAGCCAAACTAAAGCACTTAAATCTCTGCAAAGATGTTCTGACGTTGTCATCAAACAGTCAGATAAAGGCGGCAACATCGTCCTAATGACGCATAATCAATATCAATCCATGTGTTTGACTATTCTTAACAATCACAATTGGTATCAACCCGTTTCTCAATCCCATGTGTCTTTCTTTGCCCAGGAACTCCAGATCCTTTGCACTGAGGCCTTCTTTTCAGGTCTCATTGACAAGGATACTCTCGAGTTCTTGGTCCCCAAATTTCCTCGTGTTCCCACCTTTTATTCCCTCCCCAAAACTCACAAAAATGTCCCTCCAGGGAGACCTATAGTTTCTGGGATAGGCTCCTTAACTGACAACGCAAGCAAATTTTTTGATGCATTTTTGATGCCCCACGTACGCAGCCTTCCTTCATACATCAGGGACACCGCAGACTTTAGAGGGGATCCAGATCCTTCCTGATGCCCTGCTCGTGGCAGTTGATATTAAGGCTCTTTACTCCAGTATCCCCCACGAGCGGGGTGTACGGATGGCTGGATCCTTTCTATTTGAACAAGATACCACTACATGGCCTCTCAACCACTTTATTCTTGCACTATTACAGTTCATCTTGACCAAAAATTATTTTACTTTCAATGACCAGCTGTTCTTGCAGACTCAAGGAGTTGCCATGGGGACATCTTGAGCCCCAGCTTATGCAAATCTTTACCTAGGTGGTTGGGAGAGGTACATCCACTCTGACGATAGGTACGCAGACACACTGTTTGTATATTTATGTATTATATGCATTAAACTTTATATATTTTTTATTATCAATCAATTGTTATTAATTATCAAGTACTGAGATAGTCCAAAACCACTTTTCAGGCATGGACATGCGTAGGTCAGTAGCAGCAATTGCCCTTGCACCCCAACTCCCTCATTCTGTGGGAAAAAAAGGACGCAAATTTCGTTTGGGTACAGCATTGCATGACCACGCAATTACCAGTTAAAGCAGCACAGTGCCAAATTGTAAAATGTGCTCTGGTCATTAAGGGGCCAATTCTTCCAGGGCTGAAGTGGTTAAACTTCCTTCCGTGAAAAAGTTTTATCCCTATTGTGGGGTCACCAGTATGGTATCTGTACATTGAAATCATACCCTCCCTCAAGCATCTCTTCTCCAGAGAGAATAAGTTCAGTGCTCGCAACCTTTCTTCATAACTAATATCCTCCAGACGCTTTATTAACTTTGTTGCCCTTCTTTGTACTCACTCCATTTCCAGTACATCCTTCCTAAGGACTGGTGCCCAGAACTGGACAGCCTACTCTAGGTGCGGCTGGACCAGAGTCTTATAGAGTGGGAGAATTATTGCTTTATCCCTGGAGTTAATCCCCTTTTTAATCCATGCCAATATTCCGTTTGCTTTGTTAGCAGCAGCTTGGCATTGCCTGTATTGCTGAGCCTATCATCTGCTAGGACCCCCAGGTCCTTTTCCATCCTAGATTCCCCCAGCGGTTCATCCCCTAGTGAGTAGATTGCATTCCTATTTTTGCCACCCAAATGCATTATTTTACATTTTTCTACATTAAACCTCATTTGCCATGTGGTTGCCCACCCCATTAGTTTGTTCAGATCTTCTTGCAAGGTTTCAACATCCTGCGAAGAAGTTATTGCCCTGCTTAGCTTAGTGTCATCTGCAAATACAGAGATTGAGCCATTTACCTCATCCTCCAGGTAGTTTATGAACAAATTAAATCTGACTGGTCCCAGCAAAGAACAATGCTTCATGAATCTATGCTGATTACTGCTAATGATACCATTTTCATTACTAAAATCTTGTATATAGTCCCTTATTAACCTCTCCAAGAGCTTGCATTCTATTGATGTTAGGCTAACTGGTCTATAATTCCCAGGGATGTATTTTGGGCCCTTTTTAAATATTGGTGCTACATTAGCTTTTCTCCAATCCGCTGGCACCATTCCGGTCAGTAGACTGTCAGTAAAAATTAGGAATAATGGCCTGGCAATTACTTGACTGAGTTCCCTAAGTACCCTTAGGTGCAAGCCATCTGGTCCCAGTGATTTATTATTGTTAAGTTTCCCAAGTCTATTTCTAATTCTATCCTCTGTTAGCCATGAGGGTGTTTCCTGTGATGTGTCATGAGGACAAACACTGCAGTTTTGGTTACTGAAGTCCCCCCATTCCCTCGTGAAGACTGAGGAGAAAAATACATTCAATACCATCTCCCCTTCTTTTGCACCCAGATGTCCCTCCTCATTCTTTATGGGGCCTATATGGCCTGTCCTCCCTTTTTTACTGTTTATATACTTAAAAAATTTCTTGGGATTTTTTTTGCTCTCCTCCTCTGTGTCTTTCGTATTCTATCTTAGCCGCCCTATTTGCACCCTTACATATCTTGTTGCATTCTTTGTAAAGTCTGAACGCTGATGATGATCCCTCAGCCTTGTATATTTTGAAGGCCTTCTTCTTTGCTTTTATATGCATTTTTACATTAAGCCATCCAGGACTTTTGTTCGCTCTTTTAAATTTATTTCCCAATGGGATGCACTGGCTAATGCCCTTTTTTAATATGCTCTTAAAGCAAACTCATCTCTCCTCCATGTCCTTTGTTGCTAAGATTTTATCCCAATTTATATCTTCTAGCAAGGTTCGTAGTTTAGAGAACTTGGCTCTTTTGAAATTCAGTGTCTTTGTTTTCCCCTTCTGTTTCCTATTTGTGTGATTTATACTGAAGCCAATTGACCTGTGATCACTGTTTCCTAAATTGCCCCACATTTCTACATCCATCAGGTCTGTATTGTTGGTAATCAGTAGATCTAGTAACGCCTTGTTTCTAGTTGGCTCGTCTACCATCTGACCCAAGAAATTGTTCTGCAAGACATTTAGGAACTGGGGAGCCTAATGCGCACGAGCAGACTTTGACGGACTAGGTCCGATGGTCTTTCCAACGGACTTTGTAGCGTAGGTCCACCAGACTTACAAACGAACGGTCTTGGACACACACAATCACTCCAAAAGTCCGGTGGTTTTGAACGTGGTGATGTACAGCACGTACGACGGGACTAGAAAAAGGAAGTTCAAGCCCCAGTATGCCACCCTTTGGGCTCCTTCTGCTAATCTCGTGTTTACCGCGTGTTAGTAGAAGTTTGGTTAGAGACGATTCGTGCTTTTCAGACTTCAGCTTATTTCGCTTGTTTTCTGCGGTTCAGTTTGTGCTTGTGAGGTTTGTATCTGGTTTTCAGTGCGTGTTGGTCAGTTTGTAACCTGTATAGCAGGCCGTTCTGGTCCGCTCGTTTCTGACCTTCAGGTCGCTCTTCATAGGCCTTGCTGTTCTTCAGTGCATTTGTTTAAGTTTGTTTGTTTGACCAGCCGACCGTTTTGAAGCCATGGTGCTGGACGTACTCATTCTCGAGTTCGTGCTGTGTGGGGGCTTGGTGTTAGGGTTCATACTTTGACCCGAGCCCAGTCCATGAACAGGGTGAGGAGGAGTTCATGGATGAAGAATTGGCTGCGCCAGCATGACCAGTTCTCGCAAATGCCTGATGCTGAGAACATTGAGGGACTCCCCTCTTTTTTTATGGCAGATGAAGCCTTCGGTCTTGGCGAGCACCTCATGAGGCCGTTTCCCCAAAGGACCCTCACACCTGAGAGGAGGGTATTTAACTACCGGCTGGCCAGAGCAAGAAGAGTTTTGGAGAATGCCTTCGGGAATATGGCCAGCCGATTCCGTTTGTTTCTCTCAGCCATCAATATGGCGGACTATAAAACAAATCATATCATAATATCTTGTTGTGTACTACATAATTTTTTAAGAAGACATTCACAAACCTATATAACTTCTGTTGGGCCTGAGGCCGGACTTAGTGCAGAATCTGGATACTGGCCGTACTGGCTTGGCCCCCCAAACCGCTGTCAAGTGCGGGACAGATATGTCAATTATTTTAATGGTAGGGGGGCCATTGCAATGCCAGAACATATTTAAACTTTAAAACAATTTTAAAAATGTATTTACGATAAAATCTCTTGTTTTTATTCTTGTTTGCTTTCATTTTTGGCTGTCTCCTAGGTTCTCCTAGTGCACTTGTAGTGCCAAGTGCATTTCCCTTTAGTAAATAAGGCCCTTTATCAGTGTAAACACAAAATGAATTCCTAAACTGGTATTGAGTATTGAAAGAAGAAGCCACACACATTGTTGTCGTTTAAAATTTTTAATGTGCGCACATTCAAACATGTGCATTTTACTTACAAAGTTCAATATGTAATAAAATGTGCTGGTGATGTAACAATGTAAAAGCCAAATTTGGCAGATGCACACAAATTGGGAGTCCAAATGGGTAATGTCAACATGTGCTATCTCCCATCATGGGGGATCAATGGACATGTTTTGTGGGTGCAATCCCTTCCTCTCACAAACTGGCATTATTGAGATCCCCTGATGGCAGATAGCACATGTTGACACACCATGTGCAGCTGCAAAATTTGGCTTTTTCTATTTTAAAACTAGAAAAACATAACAATGTTCACATTTCAAACTGAAATGAAGAACATGATTGATGTTTTAGGGAAAAATGATTATATTCTCCCCAAAACATCAATCATGTTCTTCATTTCCTGTTGCATGCTGTCCAGCTGATTTTTCAGGCTGTCTAGTTGATTGCGCATTGCATCAATGTGGCCATTCCAGACCATTATCTGCTCAATAAGTCTTTGTGCACTGTCTGTGCTAAATGGGTCCACCTCTTGGCCTTCCACAACCAGAACATCACCTAAAATTTGAGAAAAAATATGTATTTAGAAATATGCAGGCATAAATAGATTACCTTAAGCTGGGGTGTCAGACACTCACCTGGCGGGGTGCAAATTTTGCCCACTTCCTCCACCTCTCCTTCCTCAAGATCCTCGGGTGGGCTTGGGCTTGGGCTAATTACCCAATCAGGCTGGTGAGTTTGGGGGGTCCTGGGATCCTCTGACTGTTGTCTGAGTCTTTTCTCCCCTATGAGAATAAAAAAAAAAGGTATACTTAGCACACTGATATTAGAATACAGAAATAGCAATATGAAACCTTGCTTTGAAGTGGTGTACAATTGTCCATTTGTGAAAAGATCCAATTTTAAGACATGATTAAAATTCCCTTTTAACCAAACTGCAATACTTACCTTTTTTGGCCAAGTTTCACAGATGGAGACACCTCAAGTATCCCCTGGAGCCCCTGTGTGGATTACCCTAAAAATATTTCTCTGGTGTCCCACAGTACACTAGCGCTCCTAGAGTCCAGATGTGGAAACAGCTGCTGTGTCCTCTCCTTACATTACACTGAATCGTTTTTTCAAAGCATTCCAGTTTCAAACACATCTACACAACAATATCCTAAACTTCTTTTAATAAGACAAATTATCAAGACCAAAATGTAGGTAGAGCCCTGTACCTTTTCTTGCTAACAACATTTCTTGTACATTTCTTGTAAGTATTTCTTGGCAAACTAACGACATTTAGTTAGAATCATATGTATTTTCAAAAGAACGATATTTATGAACGATCGCATTGTTCAACAGTATAAACGAAAAGCATATATGGATCAGCATGCAAGTTAAGTAGCTCAATAAGAACACACGACTTACACGAAGTACTTACTTTTTTTTAAGCACCTTCTTGATTCTGCGATATTGTTCCTGCTCCCTCATTTTTAGGTCAGACCAGTGCTTTCTCAATTGTTCTTTAGCCCGTTGTATCCCAAATTGCTGCTCCAGAGAGGTAACAACTGAGGACATTATATGGGCCTTCCACAAATTGGGTCTGGTGTACGGACCATTTTTGCCATCATAGTCCTCCCTCCTCAATATAGCCAGCATCTCCACCATTTCTTCAAAGGCCATGTTGGTGGCCTTATATCTCCTCCTGGATCTGGATGTTTGGGGCTCTGGCTTTCCTCCTCGCTAGTTCCTGAGAATGTCTCTGCCATCTTTAACTATATACTCCCACTGCACAACGAACAGAGAAGGGGTGGGGAAACTTCGTCATAAAGAACGTCAGGGGCGGGCGGCGCGGGCAACGCAGGCGGAGCATGACACATGCTCAGTGTATATAAAGTTAGTGCGCTGCCCTACGTATGTTCGAACAGGAGTAGCGAGCGTCATAAATGAAGGTAAGATTTAGACGCGTGTGTGTGCGCGCCCTATATTGGGATGAAGATAATACTGGGAGTTTGGACTGACATTACTGTTTTTCTCTTGTGTATTGTCTTCACAAAAAATAAATCCCTTTAAAGGAGGAAGATTTTTTGAGTCATTTTATTGACCTATATGAAGCTAACCGAAACCTGTGGGAGGTCAAGCACCCCTTGTATTTCAATAAGCAAGGCAGGCAACACTGGGGATACTTCTGGAGTTTGTAAAGACTTGAGTCCCCCAGGCAGACATTAGGTTAGTGGACAATAAAATTGGGATCTTGCGGAATATGTACAGGCGGGAGCACAAGAAGATACAGGAGACCGTCAAATTAGGAGCAGCAGCAGACAAGGTTTATGTCCCCAAGCTGTGGTACTACCCAAAACTGTGTTTTCTGGATGACCAGACAGAAGCCAGGCAATCGCTTTGGACCCTTCCCTCCACCCTTCCCTCCTGCCTTCCCTCCACCCCAGCTGAGGCATCCCAGGAAAAACAGGGCCCTTTCGTCCTTGAAGAAGTGGATGCGAGCCAGGTATACTTTTTGTTTTGTAATTATTGATTGTCTGAATCTTAACGATATAAACTAAAATGTTTGATTTGCTTACAAATATTATTATGTATACATATCACTAGACTGAAGTGCCCAAAAATGTTGTTCAAATATTGGTGAACGGCTAGAAAAATGGTGGGGTCAAAATGATAGCCTTTTCAATTGTTTAAAATTAAATTTGCAAGTCATGAGCTGAAAATTGTGTGTGATTGATGAAGCCAAAAATACTATGTCCCCTTTTTTATACACAGGATGAGCTCAGCCAGGAGGAGGCCGTGCCCAGTGGTAGAGAGGAGGAGGCTGTGCCCAGTGGCAGGCAGGAGGTGGCTGGGCCCAGTAGGAGCCTCACAGAATGCCAGGTGCCTCCCCTCCGCCTTCCCACCAATAGGCCTAGGAAGATGACCAGAATAGAGGAGCAATTACTTGCCCTCATTCAGGAAGCAACCAAAATCATCAGTGACCCCCCCCCCCCCTCCCAATGCTGAAGAGGCCTATGGTACATATTTGGCCACCAAGTTGATGGAACTGGAGAAGGACCAACGCCTCCTCTGTGAGGGGCTTTTTTCTGAGGCCCTTCAGAAGGGGTTGTGGGGCCAGCTTACTAAAACAAGCCATATTTATAATGAAGCCCCTACTCATTCTCCTCCTGCCACAAGTACACCACCAGAGGCACAGCCTCCAAGGAAGGCTGCAGAGAAGAGTGGAGGGAAGGCTGCAGGGCAGCATGGAGTGAAGGCTCTACGGAAGAGTCGAAAGTGATTGCCTGGCTTCATTCTGGTCTGACAGAATACGCAGATTGTACTCCCTATTATTTTGACTCCGCAAGATCCCAATTTTGTTTTCCAATAACTTGATGTGTGCCCTGGTGGACAAAAGGATTCACAAATTCCAAAAGTGTCTCCAGTGTTGCCTTCCTCTTTATTTTGTTAACCAGAATAAATGGCTATTTTCTTTACACAAAAAAATGTTATATGTGTTTTTATTCCAAAAGGACAGTTTGTTTGTGAGTAGGCAGGTACATGTCTAAAAGACTATGGAAGTTATTTACAAAAGGCAAATTCATTTCGCAATACAAGTGCAAACTACAAGTGCAAAGTGCACTTGAAATTGCACTGCAAGTGCACTTGTTGGAAGTGCAGTCGCTGTAAATGTGAGGGGAAGATCTGAAATGAGGGGAAGCTCTGCTGATTTTATCATCCAATCAGGTGCAAGCTAAAATGCTGGGTTTTTTTAGTTTCCTTGCATATGCCCCTCGGATCCACAGCACTTTTGCTAGTAGTGCTAAATGAATTTGCCTTTTGTCTAATTAACAAGGGACACCAACCTCATTAAGGTTTATAAAAAATACAAGATAATAATATTATTGTAGTAACTTGAAAATACAAAAAAAATATAAAATGGAAATCACGAGAATTTTTTAAAATTTTTAAGAAATTGGAAAATATATATTGTTGAAATATAAAATTCTAAAAGATGAGTCTAAAAAGAATTGTAAACATTATTTATGCAGATCTGGCTTTCAAAAACTAGAATATTAGTCATGACATGAGGATACATAATGAAGAAAGAAGTTTGTGAGAACTCTATGTGAATATAAGCAGAAAAACAACTTCATTCTTCTAGCATTATAAAGAAAAAAAGAATTCGCTGTATTAAAAGATCACTGAATTAGCAGCGTGAGGAATGTGCTAGCTTCAATATGAAGGCTAGTTTTACCAGACCGAGTGCTTCCGTCTTGTACTTGCTTCAGAGCATGCGTCATTTTTGGTCCGTACGTTTTGCACGCTAGAAAACCGAGTCCGTCTGACTTTTGGGGAAAAAAAGTCAGCTGGAGCCCACACACCATCGAATTGTGCGACGGAGTCCCGTCCGCCGGACCAAGTCTGCCGGAACGTCCGCTCGTTTGTACGCGGCATTAGACATGCATGGTTCCCTCTACCCAGTCAATATCTGGATAATTAAAATCCCCCATTATGATAACACTTCCCATCCTTGCTGCTAATCCAAATTGTGATAGGAGGTCCGTCCCCTCCTCTCTCAGGCTAGGGGGCCAATAGCATACTCCCAGTATTAATTTCCCCTTAGCTTCATCCCTTTGAAGCTCTACCCATAAGGATTCCACCTCCTCTCTAGCTCCCTTATTGATGTCATATCTCACATTCACTTGTACATTATTCTTGATATATAAGCATACCCCTCCCCCTTTTTTTACCCTCTCTATCCCTGCGATAAAGGGAATACCATTGAATGTTTGCCAGCCAATCATGAGAGCTGTTGAACCAGGTCTCTAAAATTCCCACAAAATCTAAATCCTCCTCGTTCAACAGTATCTCTAGTTTACCCATCTTGTCCGCCAGGCTCCTGGGCTTTGGTGAACATGCCACGTAGTTTAAACTGGTTGCATACTGTCCTTTTATTGGGTGCTCCGAGATTGCCTTAAGCCCCTTTAACACGATCGATCATATAGGGTCCGCCTGTCCATTTTTCAGGCAGACCCAATCGGACCCTCCATTCCCCTCCATAGAGCGGCAGATGTAAACGGACTTGTGTTTGTTTACACCCGCCTATCTCCAATCCAATCCACTTAAAAAAACAGAAGGGGATCCGTCCCCATCAGTCTGGGCGGATCAGATCTGAGGGCCCATAGAGCAGAGCAGGCTGTGTCCCTGTCTGCTCTGCATATGCAGAGTTGACATGGACCTGTCATCTGCCCACTACACTCATTGTTGCCCGCGAACAGTTACCAAATCGCTAAAGTGGCCCTCGCTCCTCAAAAGTCTGGGCACCCCTGAGTTACACCAACAGTTTTTTTTTCCTTTTGGGATAAGTGCCAATCCGTCTGTCAGTGTTAAATGGTCTCTCTCATCCCTGTAACTGCAAGAGAGTATTTAATGTTAAAAAACAACAAACATGCTGGCTGGATCACCAGATGAAAATAGAAGAAAACCTAAAAAAGGAAATACAGCCAACACATCTAAGAATTGGTACTACAATACATGTTTGCTTTTGCGTTTAATACTGATTTACCTGTTTAAAAACTACTAGCATATCAATATAAGAGAACAGATCCTAAAGAGTTCCCCTTGATCCTGTAATTTCATCTAAATCTTATTTGATAAATTCTAACTACCATACTTCATTATGACAGTCCTGGATCTTATCATTACTGTAGCCCATTGGTCAATAAAATGATTCTTGTATACAATTACAGTACTTTGTTGCGCATTTGCTCATTTTTTTTTTTGCCTTTACTGAAGAAAGTAGAGGTTGAAAATATAAGCATTACAAAAGGAAATAACACTGAGCTTTGATAATTCCATCTAAGGCCAGGAAGGATGTGCTTCAGAGTTCAGACCATCCTTGAAAATTTTCAAAGAAAAGACAGTAATATATATTCAAGATTGACTGGACAGAATTTGCTAATGTTCCTCGATGTAGCAGATATTCAATTAGACTCATTTCATCGGTAGTTCTCTTTCTGCTTTAATTGAGTAGAAAAATTAACTCCATGGGCTCTGTAGAAAACAAGTGTAGTGGTAGCCCTGTAGGGGCTTCTAAGTGATGTGGCCCACCTGTCAATCTGCCCAGCCCGGCATCCACTTTCCATTCACCTTTGAGACAATGAACAGTCCATGTGCTTCTTTTGTATTTTTATTGAGGGATTTGAACTTGAATAGGGATAGGAATATATGGGATGCCC
Organism: Aquarana catesbeiana; assembly: GCF_042186555.1. NCBI lineage: Eukaryota > Metazoa > Chordata > Amphibia > Anura > Ranidae > Aquarana > Aquarana catesbeiana. The sequence goes on along the minus strand of NC_133329.1, from coordinate 302,009,640 downwards.
AGTAGAACAAGCAATTGGTTCATTGTATATCAATCAGTTGGGACAACTATATACACTTGGCTTACTCCAGTCTCCTCCAGCACATCTCTTGCTTGCAGACTGTCTCTCTCTCTCTCTCTCTCTCTCTTGCACAACACTTAACTTCAAGCACAGCTAGCACATGGTTAGGCCCAACTCTGACTCAGTCAGACCACAGCAAATGCCTTTTGCAGACGGGGACCGCGGGTCTCTTTAATGTAGCAAGAATTAGAAATAGGAAGTCTTTGGTGTTAGCTGTCCTATGGTGGACTACTGCTCCTAGTAAGTCCTCTTCAGGCCCTGCCAGCCCTCCTGGCTGCAGCTGCCTGACTTCACTGCCTGTGACATTGCAATCCTCACTGGCTACACACCCAACTCTGACTGTTTCCTCTCAGTCCTCTCCAGTCATCCCGACTGCACATGTCAGTCACCAGCCCCCCTGGCTGCAAACTGGTGGTTCCCTCCTGAAAACTTGCCCAGCAGTACTAGCTCCTGCTGTCCTCTCTGTCTCCTCTCTGTGCGTCCTGTTTAGACCCTTCATGAGTTCTTGAAGGGATCCGTCCTGCACCTGAGTCCCAGACCCAAGGTCACCCCCCCAGACAGGGAAGCTCCCTCAAAGGCCCCGACTGCCTAGTACTTCATCCTTTGTTCTTCCACCCAACACCTTCTCCCCAGCTGGGCTGACCCTGGGTATTTCAAGGAGGCCTGCCCTCTGCCAATCCTAGTTGGGGATTGGTCAGGGCTCACTGAGACACCCCAGACAGCCCTACCCCTCTTCCCCTCCTCTTCTTCTAGAATCCTCCAGAAGAAAGAGGGAGGTGACAGTGGAGTGATGCTGTATGTGAGTCACATTTAGGCCTGCCTAAATTTACCTGCACTCACAAAAATCCTAACCTCTAGCACCTACCTAAGTAGAGGGTGCTACATTCACCCCCCACCAAAATCCAGCTGGTCTCTCAGCTAGGAAATTTACAAAAATGGCTAAGATAAAATGGAAGGGAGAAAGGGAAACAACTTGGATGGGGAACTGTACAAATAAATTACGTACAAGAATATATATAAACTTCTGGTAGATATTTACATCTGTACAGAGCAAATAAGGCATGTGTAACTAATAAGGCAGGTCCCTGCAGCTAACAATAACACATACATATACACATTTGAGCCAGAGCATCTCTCCCTTGAGATGGATACTCTGCCCGCAGGAAATTCTTGTCTCCACCCGGAGGGGATGGACAGCCATCCCATCACAGAAGAGCCTAATAGAAGACAAAATAACAACATCCTACACTTCAGATCTATCTGTACACGATTTCTGTTGGGGGGGTTAGCATCCTACCAACAGAAATTTCAAGAAATAAATTCAATACAGCACACACATTTATTTTTTTTTTTCTGTCTTGTTCTGTCAGGAGGGTGTTATAACCCGCTAACAGAAACAATAGGGAAGAAAAAAACATGTGGGGAGGAGGAGCTTGATGTGGGCGTCTAGTTGGATCCGACGCTAGCCCTGGGATGCCTGGCACCTCTCCCCCTGTGATCCTGGCTCTGGCGGTAGGCTAGATGTGGATCGTCCACCCCTAGGTCTCCTGCGGGCCCTCCGACCCGTTGCCTTTGACCCATACCTTTCGGACACCCTTAACTGAAGCAAGGCGTCTCCGGGACATGCTTGGAGCAAGTGAGGAGAGCGGCTGCCCAGGTTGCAGGGAGACACGCTGAAGTGAGCCCCTGATGGCGCACTGCAATCCCTCGAGGCTGACGCTGAGATATGCCTTTACCCGGAGTCTGATACCAATATAGAGCTTACGATCCTGCCATCCCGCTACCTATTTGCCATTCGCACCAGGGAGGTGTCAGGGACATTACTGGTGGGGTAGCGGAGGACCGCAAAGCTGAAAACAATTCCCCAGATGAGTGAGAGGCTGGTAAGAACGCTCAAATCCGGCTGAGGGGGTAAGTATGTCACACTAAATGCATACAGCAGGACCCCTCATCCAGTGGTCCCGAGAAGAAACATGAAGATTGACAGGTAGCTTTGTCTTTCTTATTTCACTCTGATCAGCTTAAAAGAACTCTGATTTTTGACTATCGTTTGGGAAGTTTGATTATCTTTTGACTATCGTTTGGGAAGTTGCACACAGCACTTTCTGCACATGTTGATGGTTGCTCATAGAGCTAAGATAACCTGTGACAGACCTAGCCGGGAGAGAGACTTTTGGAGGGGACTGTATGCTAGCCTCTTGCCGATCGATCGGGGGCCCTTGCATTTGGGGGAACGGTGCTCTTTGTGAGCTGTATGCCTGGGGACCCTTGAGGTGGTGTTACTGTGGATTCGGGTCCTGGTCCCCCAGGACACACAGACTCTGGGGACCCTGGATTTGCCATATTGGAATAGTGGCTGATTCATAATGCTGGGACAGATACTGTTAGGAGATGCTAATGTAAATTCCAACACCTGTCTGTCTATTGTCTGCTAAAATGTGTATTGTAAATAAGTCTACTATGGGATCTAAGAGTCATTAGATCCCCATTGTTATTTGTGTTAATTAACTCTGCTATTGTGTGAAGAAGAGTCTATGTTGATTGTGATAATGTTGATTGGATTTTCTGAACTGTCATGTCTGAGTCATCTAGGCTGTCTAAAGAGATTAGTTAATTAGCTCATGTTAATTAGGTTAATTAGGTTAATTAGGTTAATTAGGTTACAGCTGTATTGTTACAGTAATATGAGCAGGAGGTCTGCATCTCCACTTTTAGTGTATAAAAGCCTGTATTTTGCAATAAAGAGAGATTCCTGTTTGATCTTACATACAGCCTGCCTGGTGTTTGTTCTGAGCTATCACAACTAGGTTAGAACGGCACATAGCTGTAATTCTAATCCCGGAGCATTGGATGACCGAACCATCAGACGTTGCAATCTGATTCAATAGCTGCAGAGGAGTGTCGGGAGAGTGGAACCGAGCGAGCAAGGTGCTCGTTACATAACCTAAGACAGCTTATAGGCGGACGCGCCCAACTAGAGTTTACTGGATTACGTGACCTGAATTCATTTTACTTCTTATGTTTATATCTGTTTCAGCCTACCTTGCCGCTAAACGTACAGAGTCTATGTGTACTTTTCCCCCACTAGGAACTTTTACAAATATTTACACCTTACAGGGGTAAAAAAAAAAAAAAAAAACACACCTATAATATATGGGCACATGGAAACCTGTTGCGCTGGTCGTATATGGGTACAGGAACTGAGTCCAAGAGGCCCTGTGGTATAGAGCAGATTAACCCTTAAGCCTGTTGTCCACAATACCGCTGTGGCAAGTCGCTCATGGAGTCTGCTACGCGGCCCTTAAAACTAAGTGTGTAGTTAGACTGGACAGTGGGACCGCAGCGTGACTTCTGAAGAGACCTGAATGACCCATTGAACAACTTGGGTCCAGTCTGTATATACAAGATTGGTGTCCAAGAGTTTAAATGGCATAGTGAAGAAGGATTTTACTGGGACTTTTAGGATACCCCTCACAAAGTCCATTAAGGGTATATAACCTATACAACCAACGATATTCGTATAACCCTTCTAGAGACTAATAAGCGTGACCCCCTACTGTAACTAGAGACCCCCGGGTGGTTTGGATTTACATCATACCGCCCTACATGCAGTACACTTAGTAAGCGCCTTTAGAGTAGGGTTCCACAGGGGAGACTACAGGGGAGACTACAGCCCTGATGGTATTGGATGGATAGTGGGTGGAAGGGACTAAAAGTGGGGGAGTATAATCCAGGACAACCTTGAGCAACCCTGTGAAATTAGGTCCCTACCCGAAGCTTAATAGAGAGGGTGAAGGGAAAAAAAATGAAGGGAAAGTCAGGGAAGGGGGCCACAGCTAATACAGCCAACACCACCAGAACAAGCGTAAGCCCGGGCGCCATTAGGAAATACATGGTCCAGGATAGTGGCAAAGAGAGCCCGGGAAAGGTTACCGGGTCTAAAAGTAAAACCCCTGAGAGCTTACCCAAAATTAGCATGAGAAGAAAGCTGGCCGAGATGGATACCCACATCGCAAGTACCGAGATAACAGAAGAAGCAACCAACGGACCCCCCAGCAAAACAAACAAACGCCAACAAAGATCGAGATGGCAGAAATGTTTGCAAGGCTGGAGACATCGATTAAAGGAGAAATTGAAACAGTACGTGAAGATATGAGCCATATTTTAAAAAGAGTTGAAGAGGTTGAAACAACGATAGATAGGCAAGGAACAGAGATAAAAAATCTCAAACATCAGATGGAAGAGATCCAGAGAGAACAGAGAAACCTACGGTACAGACTGGAAGACCAGGAGAACCGTAACAGGAGGAAAAACCTACAGATTAGAGGCCTTCCAGAGACACAGGGTGTAAAAGAGAAGAAAAAATAGACCAAATCTTTGGAGGCCTATTAAATCCACTTGATAACAGATCTAGAATTAAACTGGATAGAGCTCATAGGATAAGAAAGCCGGTTGAGATTAGTGAGGATGCTCCACGGGACGTTATTGTAAGATTCCATAACTATCAGGACAAGGAGCAGATTAAGTCCAGCATGAAAAAGAATCAACCAGTGAAGTACGGAGAGACAAACCTGCAGATTTTTCCAGATTTAGCAGTAGAGACGTTATCCAGGAGAAGAGTCCTCAAACCACTATTGGCTCAACTTAAAATCTACGATGTTCAATATTCTTGGGGTTTCCCAGCTTGCCTGATCGGGCGCAAAGAGGGGCGCTCAGTGACATTGAGATTCCCTGAAGAGACGCAGAAATTCTGCCATTGCCTAGATGTGACACTAGTGGAAATCCCGGGATGGTGGGAAAGAACAGTAAATCAAGACATTATAGAGGAAACACCTACCTGGAAACCAGTCTTTAAAATGAAAGGCTCATAAACAAAGAATAACGAGTTATAATGAGACTTACTTAAATCTAAGTACCGGGCTATGTAATATAACGAGTATAGGGGTGGAGGGGTGGGTATGGGGGCTGGGTGGGGGGTTGGGGGGATGGGGGGGTAGGTGGGGGGCTGGGCATGGTAATATCTTAAGCCCAGGGGAGGTTATAGGATCCTAGGATTGCACCTGAGCTCAACCTCTAGGGGTATAACCGAGGGGCCAGGTGGCGCCAGTGGGGCCACGGTTAATGGGGCCATGGGATGGTCTGTTACCCCCAAGTGGGGGGGAGGGGGGGTGGGGTGTCTGGGGTGAGGGTAGGGTAAGGGTGAGGGAGAGACGTAGGTGGGAGGGGGGTAAGGGGAGGGACCTGTATATACCCCAATGTTCCCCGCTTCTCAGTTCCGTAAGGATATTTAAAGCCCCTACCATGGCACAAATAACAAGATGACCGGTATAAACTTAATTACATATAATGTAAGGGGTCTCAACTCTCCCATAAAATGTGCGAACATAATGGGCGAATTGAAACTCCTTAAAGCAGAGGTGGTCTTCTTACTGGAGACGCACCTTTATCTGGGTAAAAGCCAGAGAATTTTCTCTAGAGACTACCCGACGTGGGTTTATGGGGACTCCCCAACTAGGGGAGCAAAAAGAGTTTCGATCGGTTTCGCAAAAGATGTTAGGTTTACGTTGGAGGAGAGAGTGACTGACCCAGAGGGACGTTTTCTGTTCCTAAGGGGTAATCTTAATGGGGTGGAATGCTCATTAGCAAACGTTTATGGCCCGAACATTAACCCTGGCAGGTACCTACTGGGAATTCTCTCAAAGTTTGAGGGCTTTAAGAGGGGGAGGGCCATTATAGCAGGAGATTTTAATATATGTCTTGAGCCAGGTAAAGATAGTACGTCGTGTGCCAGGGGGACTGGAGGGATATGGATGAATAAACTTAAAAAAAAGCTGCGCCAATGCCAATTGGTAGATGTCTGGAGGATGCAACATCCCAATGTAAGAGACTATTCCTTCTACTCCCCCGTACACGCGACAAACTCTAGACTAGATTTCTTTCTTGTAGAGCACTGGCACATTGAGGAGGTGGAGAGTACAAATATAGGGTCAATGACGTTCTCCGACCATGCACCCGTGAGCTTACAGTGGAAATTAGGTAAACGTAAACATTTTTGTAACAGCTGGCGATTAAACGAGGACCTTCTCCATGATATAGATATTGATAAGCGTATTAAAGAATTAGAATTCTATTTCAAAACTAATACCTCAGGTGAGACATCAGAAGCTGTAGTTTGGGAGGCCCACAAAGCATATATTAGAGGTACAGTATTATCATGATGCTGGGATCGGAAAAAAAAAGAAGGCAGGTCAGGGATAAACTTGCCTTGCAGGATGAAATCCATGATCTAGAACAACAGCATAAGCTAACGGGGGATGGAGAGATACTGGCGGGCTTATATAGGAGTAGAGAGGCTATGCGGGAGCTAATTGAACAAGAAAACCGAAAGGTATACAACCTCGTAAAAAAAGAAAGATACATAGGGAGGTAACAGACCTAGACTCCTGGCTAAAGTTTTAAGCAAAAAGAAAAATAATATATTTATCAACAAAATAAAAACTAAAACAGGCGAGATCGCCTATAAAGATATAGATATTTCCAGCAATGAGGGACTGGTTTAACAAAATTAACGAGATTTATAGTTTAGAATACTTAAGGTTTAGTGAAGGGATGAAAATGGTGGCCTTTGAAACAAAGTGGAGAGTATGGGTAGAATTTAAGGAATCCCTAAGAGCCATCGAGTTATGGACTACCTAGATTAGATTAGAGACCGAGTTGTCTCTTCACGGAAAGGAGTTCAGGGAAGCAGAAATAGATGCAGATGAGAGGAGTCCAGAGGGGAAGGGGGGGGAACAGGCAGGATATGGTCTCGGGGAAGGGGGAGGGGGGATGGATGAGGGGGAGGGGGGAATAGGAGGTGGGATTTAATTGGAAATATGTATAATAAATACCACTTGGATGATTCCTGACGTGTTAACTTATGGACTTAAACTGCCACGATGATGTGACTAAAGAATGGGAAGAATTTGAATTTTTAATAATTGAAAATATACTCCCGGGGAAAATATCTTGCTGATGTGGCAAAAGAAAAAAAAAAAAAAAAAAAGTGAAGAAAAAAACATGTATACAGGGTGGATAGTTCTTTTCCGGAGTTCCTGATGGGAGGGGCCCCTCCTCAGACAAACAGGCTCCTTGAAAAAGTTATTGTGGGAACAAACCTCACCCAAATGTGCTTGCAATGGGAAAGTTCCTCCATCGGGCACACAGGGTGGCAGGCTAGTTTGTTCCTGCAATCGGGGAAAAAGGACACATTCTGCCACTCCACTGCAGTCTATGTGGCTCACCTTTACACACACTGTGGATCAGTGCTCTCAAAACGTAAAAGCGAGAATCAGGTAACCTCTTCCGGTTACCCCCTTCTTCCTACATGGAAACCGAATAACTCTGCGTGGGCCAACCTGCGCTGGCAACGAGTTTCTGGTCTTTGTAGATGGATCTCCCTAGCCGCCATACACCCTGAATGTCTTTAAAATGGGCCCAGACCTCACTCTCTGGCACCCGCAGTGGCTTAGGGACATGCAAAAAGTCCCAGATCAGGTCATCCTCCCACTCTCCCCGGGAGTTCTCCATGATGTCCAAAATCTGGGGAGGGTCATATGGAAAGTCTAGGCCTCCACTCCAGGGCTACCTCCTCTGCACTACTCGCTGGAATCAGAAAAACTGTGGTAATTCACTAGGGTTTCCTTCCCCTGGCAGAACACAGGCGTCTTGGGCCCTCCTGACCCACTGACGATAGGTGGGTGCTCTGGACTGGGTGGTAGAAGGCCTGTGTAAGAAAAGCTGCCTGCTACTGGTCAGGGTTCCTGCGGCTTCTCCAGACCCTACTACTGACTCTGGTCTATTCCCGCTCTCAGACTGGGCCTCCAGGAGTTTCCCCACTCCTTTCTGAGTTTTCACTTTCAGATGACCACTCCTCCAGCCTCAAGGGATCCAAATTTGGCCTGTAGTCAGGGGGAACCCCAATCAATGACCTGGCCCTCGCTTTCCACGTCCAGCTCATCTGAATGCACACCTTCCTCTAACGCTGGCTCCTTCTGGTCTAGGGCAGCAAGGGGCTTAGAGCTAGCTGGCTCTTCAGGGACTTGAACTGGTTCCTATGAGGCAGTACTCATGATTACCAAGTCCCTGGCAAGGCCACAGGTCAGGACAGACTCTTCTCCTCTGATGTTCTGTCTCTTCATGGGGGAGTCGCCAGGCCGCAACTCCGCTCTGCCTTTAGTGGGTGACGCCAGGCCCCCTATAGCAGGTCCACAGTATAGTAGCGTGGATCCTGCTATATGGACGCCAGCCAGGTCAGCAATTCGTCACAATGGCCACACCGGGTCCAGGCAGCATCCACTGAGGTCAGGATCCGGCACTCCGGACACAGCAGACACAACCACTCCATCCGATCGATCACTCCCAGGGCGAATCCCTCGCAAGGCAACTCTGACTCAGTCAGGCCTCAGCAAAAGCCTTTTGCAGACAGGGACCGCGGGTCCCTTTAATGTAGCAAGAATTAGAAATAGGAAGTCTTTAGTGCTAGCTGTCCTACGGTGGACTACTGCTCCCAGTAAGTCTGTAGCTGCTCCCTCCTGGCTGCAGTTGCCAGACTTCACTGCCCATGACATTACAATCCTCACTGGCTCCACACCCAGCTCTGACTGATTCCTCTCAGTCCTCTCTGGTATGCCTCTCCAGTCCTCCCGACTGCCCATGTCACTCACCAGCCCTCCTGGCTGCAAATCGGTGGTTCCCTCCTGAAAACTTGCCCGGCAGTACTAGCTCCTGGTGTCCTCTCTGACTCCTCTCTGTGCCTCCTGTTCAGATCCTACATGAGTTCTTGAAGAGATCCAACCTGCACCCGAGTCCCAGGCCCAAGGTCACCCCCCCAGAATGGGGAGCTCCCTCAAAGGCCCCGACAGCCTACCTAGTGCTCCATCCTCAGCTCTTCCACCCGACAACTCCTCCCCAGCTGGGCTGACCCTGGGTATTTCAAGGAGGCCTGCCCCCTGCCAATCCTAGTTGGGGATTGTTCAGGGCTCCCTGAGACACCCCAGACAGCTCCACCCCTCTTCCCCTCCTCTTCTTCTAGAATCCTCCAGAAGAAAGAGGGAGGTGAGTTGGAGCTGTCTGTGAGTCACAGCTGCTACTCTGAGCCACTCCCAGCCCACACAGATCAGAACAACAGGCCTAGCTTCCAGCCAGGCCTGCCTAAATTTACCCGCACTTACAAAAATCCTAACCTCTAGCACTTACCTAAGTAGAGGGTGCTACACAAGCCTAAACAATACGAACAAAAAGACATTTCCTTTTATGTGTCATTTCTTATAGAGCTGTTCTATCTGACAGCTGTAATATGATCTGTAAAAATGTTTAATTTATTATCACAAAACCTTAAATTTTAAATTTAAAGTTGTAAAATGTTGGCAGTACAGTTACTGAGGGTATATTTCTATATCAGAACCTCAGATAGCATTCAAAACAAAGACAGGGCTTTTTACTAGGGATGAATCAGAAAATGGCTGGCGACTCGGATGCTCTTGAATAAAAGTTCTTTATTTGGTACAGGCTACACTGACGCATTTCAGCTAAGAAGCCTTCATCAAAGCATACATGTTTGATTTAAAAACTGATATTTATAACAGAGTAAGCACTCCAAATGGGGCGGCTGCATCCTAATCAAATCAACAATCAAAACAATTAAAAACACATGGAGAAAAGGAAGAGAGAAACACAGCAGGCATATGAGGGACATATCATGAACAAATAAAGCATATTCAAAATGGTGCGATAAATGTATCAAACAATGTAACTATGTTAAAAAATGTGATTATGAAAGATTTATGTCCATCCTATCATTCAAACCATACGGTTTTCTAGTATTGAGGGTATGTATCCACCAAACTTCACGTTTGAGCAAAATACGATGAGTGTCACCTCCTCTTGGGGTTTTTTTAACCTGTTCAGCACCAAAAAAGGAAAAAGTGTCAAGATTACCATGATGGAATTCCCGGAAATGTTTTGACACATTTGAGATATTTTTAGCATTAATATTTGTAGTGTCATTCACATGTTCCGAGATGCTAACTCTCAACGGGCGTATAGTGCACCCAACGTTTTCGTAGACTGCAGGCACTACACTGAATAACATATATCACCGATTTAGAGTTGCAGTTTATGTACTGTTTGATGGTATATGTTTTCTTGGTAGAAAAAGAAAAAACTGAGGTGCTTTTTTTATGTCTATGACACTGCCTACAGGTGTTGTGGCCACACATGTAGGAACCCACATTGGAAAGCCAGGTCTGTGATTTGTTTGACTTCTGAGAGCAAAACAAGCTGGGTGACAACATACTTCCCAGACTGGGGCCCTTCTACTGGAAAATTGGCAACCGCCCGATAACCGAGTACAGATCCTTGTTAGCATACAAAATGGGAGATGTGCTTTAAGAATCGCAACAATTTTGTTGTATTCTAAAGAAAATGTAGTGACAAAATTAACTTTATTTCTATTGTAATCCCTACACAGTTTGTGTTTATTTGTGCCACTATTCTGAATCATCTCTACCCGATCTCTATGAAATGCTATATTTTTACTTCTAGCTATTGATCGTGTATTATAGCCCCTTTCTTTCAGTCGCTTTTCAATCGCTGTGCATTCTTGCAAGAAATCCTTGTCTGTAGAGCAGTTTCCCCTTGCCCCTGATGAATTCACCAGTGGGCAAAGACTTGATGGTGTGACTGGGGTGACAGCTATTGGCCAATAAAAGGGAATTCCCTGCACAGGGCTTTCTAAAAGGTCTGGAAGTCACTGTGTTGCTATCTAGATGCCCCAACAAGGTCAAATCCAAATAGTCTATTTGGGTCGGGTGGTGCACACAGGTGAACTCCAGGTTTAGGGAGTTGGTATTATTATATTTCATAAAGTCACCTATGTCACCACTTGATCCATGCCATACTACAATCAGGTCATCAATGAAACGACCATAGCAGGCGATGTTGGTTTAAAATGGGTTACCATGGGCAAATAAAGTAGATTCTTCCCACCAGCCTATATAACAATTCATCAAAGAGGGGGAAAATTTTGCCCCCATGGATGCACCTTGGCTCTGAATGTAGCATCGTTCATCAAACATGAAGAAATTGTGGGTCAGGAGGAACTCTACTGTTCTACAAATAAACTCACATACATTAGGACTGTAACCACTGTAGTAGGAAAGATGGCGTTTAATGGCTAACAGGTTTAATGGCTAACAGTGCTAGAGAGTGAGGAGTGCAGGAGTACAGTGATCTAACATCTATGGTGATCCAAATGCATTCTGTGGACCAAAAAATTTCCTGCTTGTGGGATAACAAATGTCCAGTGTCCTTTATAAACCCAGGCAGATGGACAACAAGTGGTTGAAGAAATTGATCAACCCATTCTCCTAATCTCTCCAATAGCGATCCTATGCCGGCAACTATGGGGCGACCTTTCACTGGATTATCTTGTTTGTGCACTTTGGGGAGATGGGGATAAACCAGAGTAATGGGATGTGTGACCATGAGATAAGCTACAGTTTTTTGATCCAAAACACCCATCTCCTTACCTTCATCCAATAAGCGTAACAACTTTTGTTGTAAAGTTGCTGTGGAATCAGAACTGAGGGGGAGATATGTGATGTGATCTTCCAGCTGCGTGAGTGCTTCCTGTTTGTAACTAGCAGTATCTAGGATCACTACAGTACCGCCCTTGTCTGCCTGGCGAATCACTATGTCAGATCTAAGTTTCAAGGCTTTTAACCACTTCAGCCCCGGAAGGATTTACCCCCTTCCTGACCAGAGCACTTTTTACAATTTGGCACTGCATCGTTTTAACTGCTGATTGTGCGGTCATGGAATGCTGTACCCAAACAAAATTGGCGTCCTTTTCTTCCCACAAATAGAGCTTTCTTTTGATGGTATTTGATCACCTCTGCGGTTTTTATTTTTTGCACTGTAAATGGAAAAAGACCGAAAATTTGGAAAAAAAATTATATTTTCAACTTTTTGTTATAAAAAAAATCCAATAAACTCAATTTTAGTCATACATTTAGGCCAAAGTGTATTCGTCCACATGTCCTTGGTAAAAAAAATGTCAATAGGCATATATTTATTGGTTTGCGCAAAAGTTATAGCGTCTACAAACTAGGGTACATTTTCTGGAATTTACACAGCTTTTATTTTATGACTGCCTATCTCATTTCTTGAGGTGCTAAAATGGGAGGGCAGTACAAAACCCCCCAAATTACCCCATTTTGGAAAGTAGACACCCCAAGGAAATTGCTGAGAGGCATGTTAAGCCCATTGAATTTTAAATTTTTTTGTCCCAAGTGATTGAATAATGATAAAAAAATAAAAACAAAAAAATTTTTACAAAAAGTTGTCACTAAATGATATATTGCTCACAGATGCCATGGCTATATGTGGAATTGCACCCCAAAATACATTTAGCTGCTTCTCCTGAGTATGGGGATACCACATGTGTGGGACTTTTTGGGAACCTAGCCCCAAAAACCAAGCACCACCTTCAGGATTTCTAAGGGCGTAAATTTTTTATTTCACTCCTCACTACCTATCACAGTTTTGAAGGCCATAAAATGCCAAGATGGCACAACCCCCCCCAAATGACCCCATTTTGGAAAGTAGACACCGCAAGCTATTTGCTGAGAGGCATGTTGAGTCCATGGAATATTTTATATTTTGCCACAAGTTGCAGGAAAATGACAAACTTTTTTTTTTTGCACAAAGTTGTCACTAAATGATATATTGCTCACACAGGCCATGGGCATATCTGGAATTGCACCCCAAAATACATTCTGCTGATTCTCCTGAGTACGGGGATACCACATGTGTGGGACTTTTTGGGAGCCTAGCTGCGTACGGGGCCCCGAAAACCAAGCGCCGCCTTCAGGATTTCTAAGGGTGTACATTTTTGATTTCACTCCTCACTACCTATCACAGTTTTGAAGGCCATAAAATGCCCAGATGGCACAAACCCCCCCAAATTACCCCATTTTTGAAAGTAGACACCCCAAGCTATTTGTTGAGAGGCATGTTGAGTCCATGGAATATTTTATATTTTGCCACAAGTTGCGGGAAAGTGACAAACTTTTCTTTTTCTTTTTGCACAAAGTTGTCACTAAATGATATATTTCTCAAACATGGCATGGGCATATGTGGAATTACACCCCAAAATACATTCTGCTGCTTCTCCTGGGGATACCACATGTGTGGAATTTTTTGGGGGCCTAGCTGCATACGGGGCCCCAAAAATCAATCACTGCCTTCAGGATTTCTAAGGGCATAAATTTTTGATTTCACTCCTCACTACCTATCACAGTTTCGTAGACCATAAAATGCCAAGATAGCACAAACACCCACCAAATGACCCCATTTTGTAAAGTAGATACCCCAAGGTATTTGCTGAGAGGTATGGTGAGTATTTTGCAGCTCTCATTTGTTTTCGAAAATGAAGAAAGACAAAAAAAAGTATTTTTTTTTTCTTTTTTCAATTTTCAAAACTTTGTGACAAAAAGTGAGGTCTGCAAAATACTCGCCATACCTCTCAGCAAATAGCTTGGGGTGTCTACTTTCCAAAATTGGGTCATGGGGGGGGGGTTGTGCCATCTGGGCATTCCATGGCCTCCGAAACTGTGATAGGCAGTGAAGAGTGAAATCAAAAATTTACAACCTTAGAAAGCCTGAAGGCGGTGCTTGGTTTTCGGGGTCCCGTACGCAGCTAGGCTCCCAAAAAGTCTCAGACATGTAGTATCCCCGAACTCAGGAGAAGCAACAGAATGTATTTTGGGGTGTAATTTCACATATTCCCATGGCATGTTTGAGCAATATATCATTTAGTGACAACTTTGTGCAAAAAAAAAAAAATAATTGTCTTTTTCCCGCAACTTGTGTCACAATATAAATATTCCATGGACTCGACATGCCTCTCAGCAAATAGCTTGGGGTGTCTACTTTCCAAAATTGGGTAATTTGGGGGGTTTTGAACTGTCCTGGCATTTTATGCACAACATTTAGAAGCTTATGTCACACATCACCCACTCTTCTAACCACTTGAAGACAAAGCCCTTTCTGACACTTTTTGTTTACATGAAAAAATTATTTTTTTTTTGCAAGAAAATGACTTTGAAACCCCCAAAAAAAAAAAAAAAAAAAAAAAATATATATATATATATATATATATATATATATACATATATATATATATATATATATATATATATATTTTTTTTTTTTTTTTACAGATTAAAATGGTGGGTGTTTCATTTTTTTTTTTCACACAGTATTTGCGCAGCAATTTTTCAAACGCATTTTTTTGGGAAAAAACACACTTTTTAAAATTTTAATGCACTAAAACACACTATATTTCCCAAATGTTTAATGAAATAAAAAAGATGATCTTAAGCCGTGTATATGGATACCAAACACGACATGCTTTAAAATTGCGCACAAACGTGCAGTGGGCGACAAACTACATACATTTTTAAAAGCCTTTAAAAGCCTTTACAGGTTACCACTTTAGATTTACAGAGGAGGTCTACTGCTAAAATTACTGCCCTCGATCTGACCTTCGCGGTGATATCTCACATGCATGGTGCAATTGCTGTTTACATTTGATGTCAGACCGACGCTTGCGTTCGCCTTTGCGCGAGAGCGGGAGGGACAGGAGTGCTTTTTTTTTTTTTTTTTTCCCTTTCTTATTTTTTTTGCTTTTTTATCTTATTTTTAAACTGTTCCTTTCATTTTTTTTTTTTTTAGCATTTTTATTGTTATCTCAGGGAATGTAAATATCCCCTATGGTAGCAATAGGTAGTGACAGGTAGAGCTGCACAATTAATCGTTAAAAAATCGTGATCTCGATTCACCTCTCCTGACGATCTCTCCTGCTGAGTTTGCCGATTCTTTCATATAAACAAGTGGAGAGATTATCTGTTCACTCAGCTGTGAAAAGAAAACATCCAGGCAGTCTGCCAAGTTTGAAAGTGAAACATTGTATCTAACTTTCTTCTTAGATCAAAGGGATAAACTTCTCTGTGTAAACAAATAACCTGGTACAATGTGTAAATGCAGGAAGTTTAACCACTTAAAGTCTAAATCTTTTTCTGACACTTCTTTCTTAAGTTAAAATCAATATTTTTTGCTAAAAAAAAATTCTTGGAAACCTCAAACATTAGAGATTTTATATATATATATATATATATATATATATATATATATATATATATATATATATATATATTTTAGCAGAGACCCTAGACCCTAGGGAATAAAATGGCAATTGCTGCAATATTTTATGTCACACTGTATTTGCCCAGCGGTCGTTCAAATGCAATTTTTTGGGAAAAAATACACTTCAATAAATAAAAAAAAGCGAAACAGTAAAGTTAGCACAATTTTTTTGTTTTAATGTGAAAGATGATGTTACGCCGCGAGAATCGTGAGAGAATCATGATCTATCCTCTAAGCAAAAAAATCGTGATTCTCATTTTAGCCAGAATCGTGCAGCTCTAGTGACAGGTACTCTTTTTTGAAAAAATTGGGGTCTATTAGACCCTAGATCTCTCCTCTGCCCTCAAAGCATATGACCACATCAAGATAGGTGTGATAAAATGCTTTCCCAAATTCCCAATGGCGCTGTTTACATCCGGCGAAATCTAAGTCATAAAATGCTCGTAGCTTCAGGTTTCTTAGGCCATAGAGATGATTGGAGCCATTATGGTCTCTGATCAGCTCTATGGTCAGCTGGCCGAATCAACGGCTGCATTCTCAGGTTCCCTGTTGGGACAGGAGAGCCAGAGAAAAACATGGAAGACGGTGGGAGGGGGGGCATTCCCTCCCACTGCTTGTAAAAGCAGTCTAGAGGCTAATTAGCTGCTAGGATTGCTTTTACATGAAAGCCGACCGCTGGCTGAAAAGAATGATACCAATATGATACCTAAACCTGCAGGCATCATTCTGGTATAACCACTTAAAGTCCAGCAACATACCAGTACCTTGCTGGTCCTTGTTGGGCATATATTGTAAACATTTTTTTCATGCAGCCTGTGGGCTAAATGAAAAAAAGAGATTGATCGGCGGGTATGCCCACCATTAGAATACCTCCCTTCATCCACCCACTTCTAATGATGGGCATATATGCACCGTTTATATATGCCGAAGCATGGGGGCATTCTCTCGAAACTGAATGGAGTACCTGCTAAGCAAATGATGGTTAACAATAAAACAAAGTAATATTACAGTATAACAGTAAGACTTACCATACCTGCAAAGCAAATACAAAAAAAATAGTAAAAAATAAAACATTTAACGCAACCTGTGCCGAAGCATGGGGGCATCCTCCTGCAAAAGGTAGGAACAAATCGCTCCTCCACCCACTGCTGCCCCCATGCTTCGGCATATATGCTGAAGTATGTAACTGTGGTGGTGAAATCACCTCCGACAGCGCTGGAGTCACGACTTTATGTATCGTGGGAGCAAACGCTGTTGCTGTCAAGATAAATAAATCCGCGCTGCAGCTGAATGGCGTACCTGAAAACAAAAAAATGGTTAACAACAATAATTTTTTTTGTGTATTTTTTTTTCCCTTTTTTTTACATTTTTTTTTTCTATAACTGTAACTTTTATAACTGTAACTGGTACCAGGTTCAGGTCTCTCAAAATGCGATGGCATTTTGGGAGACCCTGTGAAAGTGTGTCCTAGTCTGTGCAATGCTGTACCTTACGCTAAAACTCAACTAGTGTATGCATTCACCAATGCATAGACCAGGATTGTCAGGACAGGAGGGACAATAATACCGGGTGTCACGCCTATATCCGCGATTTCTGCAGACACAACATTTTCTTTGGGGGGCTCGTTGGGTAGGGGTACTCGGGAGGACATAAGGAAAATGCCTCTCATGCAGCCGGCTTACTGCATTTGGTTGGGGAAGGTGAGGTGGAGCACCATCTGGATACAGAAGGGCTCTGACGATCTCTTCCTGAAATTTAAGGAAGGATCCAGTCTCTCCTGAAGCTCCGTATAGCACATGAGCGTTCAGCAAAGCCAATTGAAATAAGTATACAGACACTTTTTTATACCAGTGTCTGGCCTTACGGGCAACTAGGTATGGCGCCAACAACTGGTCGTTGAGGTCCACCCCTCCCATATTTTGGTTATATTCATGGACACAGAGGGGTTTCTCCACAACACCAGTCACCGTAGTAATTTGGACTGTCGTGTCTGCATGGAGAGAGGTCAGAACGAAAACATTCTTATTGTCCCTCCACTTCATAGTGAGCAAATTATTACACCACAAGCAGGCTCTCTCCCCCAGCCTAAGACGGGAATCTAAAAGCCGCTGGGGAAAGCCCCGGCGATTAGATCGCACGGTGCCACATGCTCCAATTTGATGATCAAAAAGGTGACTAAAAAGTGGCACGCTCGTGTAATAATTTTCCACATATAAATGGTACCCCTTTCCGAATAAGGGTGACACCAAGTCCCACACAATCTTGCCAGCGCTTCCTATGTAGTCAGGGCAGTTTGTCGGCTCTACGTGACTATCTTTGCCCTCGTAAACCATAAAACTACATGTATAGCCTGTGGCCCTGTCACAGAGCTTATACATCTTGACCCTGTATCTGGCACGCTTGCTGGGAAGGTACTGTTTGAATGACAAGCGGCCAGAAAATTTAATCAGGAACTCATCAACGCAGACAACTTGATGGGGAGTAAACAAGTCTGCAAAACGTTGGTTGAAGTGGTTTACGAGGGGCCGAATTTTGTAGAGCCGATCGTATTCAGGGTCTCCACGAGGACGACAGAGTTCATTGTTGTTGAAGTGCATGAACCACAAGATCTGCTCGTATCGTGCCCTGATCATGGAGGCAGAGAACAAGGGCAATATGACCGCAACTCACTCTTTTTAGTTATGCCCATGTTGAGGGAAAGGCCTAGAAAGAGCTATAATTCGGAGACCGTAATTGGTCTCCAAACTCTGGCAAGGGAGGACTGGGGAATAGTGGCGATGTGTTGACCAGCGTATAAATTGCTTTGGTCCACAATAGATCTATAGAGATTCTCGGTGAAAAACAGCGAATAAAAATCCAGTGGCGTAAAATCAACTGTTTCTACCTGAATTCCGGGTTGGCCAGTGAATGGGGAAGTATGGGTGCTGCAGAAGTGGTGGGCTCCCAATTTGGATTGGCGAATGCAGCAGGAAGGGCACTATGAGCACGACGGGCCTGTGTTCGTCTTCTTGGTGGCAGCGGGACACTACTTGTGCTTGCCACCTCGCCAGCTTGAACTGCACTTATGGGACTCGCCACATCACCACGTGATACTGCAGTGCTGGATGTACGACCAGGGTGTACTAGGCCGCTGGTGCTTGCCAGTTCACCAGAAGGAATAGTGGCGCTAGTACTGCTCTGCTCCATACGAGAGCCCTGCGGTTCTTGCACTTTAAGGACAGAAGAAGAAGTTTGGGGTCTGGTACGCCTGACCTTGGCAGGGACCACAACTCCGTCTTCAGAGCTATCTGTTATGGAGCCGCTGCTGTCTACAGGTTCGTATTCTGAGCCTGAATCTGACAGATGAGTGACTTCCTCTTCACTATCTGTCATGCTCAGAAACCTGTAGGCCTCTTCACTAGTGTACCTTCGATTTGCCATTTTGGGCTCTAAATTTAGTGGTACACTAGTGAGACTCACAGGCAAAAAAGCTCCTGACTGTCAGCGACTGTATCAAAACGCTACCAAAAAACTGTCAGCGATCGCAGGGATCAGGCCTGACTCTGTGAATGCTGCAGTTATGTGTGCTTAGTGTTTCGTAAGTGTCAGTGATCGATCGATACTGCACTTGGGTGGGCTGGGCCGAGGGGCAAAACGCAGGTGCTAGCAGGTATCTGTGCTGATCCCGCTAACACTGCGTTTTTGGGGACCCTAAACTGCTGGGGACACTAGTATAGATCTGATCAGATCAGATATTGATCCGTTCAGATACTACAGTACTAAGGGAGGTGTATGCTGCGTGCGTGGGAGTTAGCAGTACTAGCGCTAACCTGACGCTGCCTGGGGCGACGCAGACCTTGTCTGACCCTAAAAACTTAACTTATATCACCGCCAGGCAATTGGGGGTTAAACCTTTATAAGGTAATAAACGGCAGGTGCCCTGAAACTATAATAAACAAACTAACCAGTGTCACCCGTAACACTTATACGGTGATCACTGGTGAAAGGGTTAACTAGGGGTTAAAACCTTTATTAGGTAGTATATGGGGGTCCCTGTCGCTATAAAACACTGACGGCGAACCTATATACTTACCTCCATAACTAGCGTCACCAGTGACACTAATACAGCGATCAGAAAAACGATCGCTTAGTGACACTGGCGATGGGGGGTGATCAAGGGGTTAACCTTTATTAGGCGGGGTTAGGGGGGTACCTTAGACCTAAAGGGAGGTACCCTAGACCTAAAGGGGGCTAACCCTAACTGCCCTAAAACTTATAACTGTCACAAACTGACACCAATGCACAAAAAAAAATTGCTATTGGTGTCACTGTGACAGGGGGTACAGGGGGGTGATCGGGGGGTGATCGGGGGGTGACTGGGGGGTGAAAAGTGTGCCTGCGTGTTCTACTGTTAGTGTAGTGTTGTGCAAACTCACATTGATGTCTTCTCTCCTCGGCGCCGGAGCGAAAAGCCCGGCTCGAGGAGAGATGACATCACTTCCTCCACTTCTGTTTACATTACAGAAGCAGAGGAAGCTTGTCATTCGCCAGGAGCGATCGCGAGGGGGGAGCCAGGAATGAGTGGCCTCCCCCTCACCTTTGATCACCCCTGATGAAAATCCGACCGCCGCAGGCACCGGGGGGGGGTCCGATTGGATGCCTGCCCGTGCCATTCTGCCGACGTACCTCGTCGTGTGTCGGTCGGCAAGTGGTTAGGGCTGTGGTTTCTTGCTTGGTCAAATTAATTTTATTTCTATTACTGTCTTGTTGACACAATTCCTGCAATTTAACCAATTCTGATTCCACAATATTCTGAAACAAATCCACAATGTCATTTCTGTTTTGAACAGAGTAAAAATATTTATCCCCATGTTAATGTTTGATTCCTGTATACCAAAAGATCCTCCCTCTGATTCTGCTTGCAGACTCTCCAATGCAGACCTTGCTACTAAATAATCAAATCTGAAGGAGGTGGTCTCATTTTGAACATTGTGACACACTGTGGATTCGCTGTCAGAAGGTATATCCTTGAAATGTTTCCTAAGCATTAGATTTCTTACAAAACGATTGATATCCAGTATGGTGGAAAAAAAGACAAAAATTTGTACTAGGGACAAAAGACAAGCCCTTAGAAAAAACAGAAAGTTCATGCTGGGATAATACAATGCCTGACAGATTCAATACATTGTTAGAAAAGTCTGTACCTAGTTCTGTGTCTTCTTGGCTTTCCTTGGATATCTTCTGTAGCCTGTGTTGTTTGTATGATGACTCCTGCCTCTTTCTCTTTTTCCTCTTTGATCTGGTGGCTGTGTTGATGTTTGAGGATTTATTACAGGCTGCTGTAATGGCTCCTCTCTGGAAAAAACGAGCTGACTGACCCTCTTGAGGAGTCAGGAGACTGCTGTTCAGTTGTGTCGGAAAATTCTGACTGTGTATCCTCCGGTGAGCAGAAGTTAACCCTTCTGTCGCCTCCTGATCCCGGTCTCTCTTTTTAAGAATAGAGTGAGGGAATTTTTTATTTTTTGTACGTATGTAAACAGTCCCATCCTCATAATCTTTTAAGTCCCGTAGATATATAGAGAGCGATCGATATTGCAAAACACTCTATTTCAAAGAGATTATGTTCTGGTTGACATCTACAAGAAGTTTCTCTTCATATGATGAAATCAAACGCATTAAGTCAAACAAACATTTAGAGAGGATGTCATTCCAGTAATCTGTGGAGGGAGATTTCCTAATCCGCAGACCTCTGGGCACCATACACTCTGCAATATATTGCTGAAGACCTGTGCAATCCCACCAAAGCCGCATTTCTTTCTTCATTAGAGTTTTTTACTAGGGATGAGCACAAGGTTTGGACCGAATTTTTGTCTGAACCCCTGTCCTGGTTTTTAACCACTTCAATACAGGGCACTTTCGCACCTTAGTGCCCAGGCCAAGCTTCAGCTTTCAGTGCTGTCACTTTTTAAATGACAATTGCGCGGTCATGCTACACTGTACCCAAACTATATTTTTATCATTTTGTTCCCACACATAGAGTTTTCTTTCGGTGGTATTTGATCACCTTTGCGTTTTGTTTTTGTTATAAAATTTTGTAAATAAGTAAGTTTTCTCCTTCACTGATGGGCACTGATAAGCTGCACTGATGGGCACTGATAAGGCGGCACCGATGAGGTGGCACCATTGAGATGGCACTGATGAGGTGGCACTGATGGACACTGATGATGGGCACTGATAGGCGGCACTGATGGGCACTGATAGGTGGCACTGATGATCATTGATAGGCAGTACTGATGGGCACTCGTAGGTGGCACTGGTGGGCACTGATGGGCACTGATAGGCTGCACTGATGGATACTTATGGGTGGCACTGATAGATGGCACTGCTGGGCACTAATGGGCATTGATAGGCGGCACTGATGGGCACTGAAAGGTGTCACTGATGGGCATTGATGGGCACTGATGGCTGGCACTGGATTTCATTGATAGGCATCACTGGCACTGGCAGGCATTTTTATATGGCACTGATTGTCAGCTGCCTGGGCACTGATTGGCATTTCCCTGGTGGTCTAGGGTGGCATAACTGGTGGTTCAGTGTGGTGGCCATCCCTGGTGGTTCAGATGGTCCTGGGTGGCATTCTGGTGGTCCTGGGTGGGCATCCGAGGGCGGGATGCACTGATAAACAATCAGCACAGACCCCCCCTGTCAGGAGAGCAGCGATCGGCTCTCCTCTACTCGCGTCTGTCAGACGCGAGTGAGGAAAAGCCAATCAACACGCGGGGACTTCCTTATGACGCATGGGGACTTTCCTATGGGTTTCCCCTGGTGTCAGAGGGGGTGGTTTACCCTGGTTTATGTAAACGGGTGACCCCTCCCCCCTCTGACACCAGGGGAAAGCCATAGGGAAGTCCCCGTGCATCAGAGGGGGGCGGGGTCACCAGGTGGCCCCACCCTCTGTTATATAAGAGCTGTCACAAGAACAGAAGCGTCACACAGTGGGAGACTCCCATTGTGGCGGATTGTCTGGAGGACGAAGCAGGGAAGAAGAAGCCGGAGGAAGATGCTGGACGAGAAGACCGGAGGAAGAAGCAGACGAAGATAGAAGAAGAAGCGGGGGAAGAACAAGATGGAGGAAGAAGAAGAACACTGAAGGAAGACCAGAAGAAGATGGAGGAAAAAGAAGCGGGGAAAGAAGAAGACATTAATAAAGGAATTGTCAAAAACCGTCTATTGTCTTTTTTAACATTTTTGACACTTTTTTTGTGAAATGGTAGGGGTATATTTGTACCCCATTACAAATTCACACAGGGGGGCCAGGATCTGGGGGTCCCCTTGTTTTATAAAGGGGGCTTCCAGATTCTGGTAAGCCCCCTGCCCGCAGACCCCCACAACCACCAGGCAAGGGTTGTGGGGATGAGGCCCTTCTCCCCATAAACATGGGGACAGGGTGCTTTGGGGGCTACCCCAAAGCACCTCCCAATGTTGAGGGCATGTGGCCTGGTACGGTTCAGGAGGGGGGTGCTCTCTCATCCCCCCTCTTTTCCTGCCAGGTTGCGTGCTCGGAGAAGGGTCTGGTTTGGATTTTTGGGGGACCCCCACGCCGTTTTTAAAAAAAATGTTGGTGCGGGGTTCCCCTTAATATCCATACCAGACCTGAAGGGCCTGGTATGGAATTTGGGGGGACCCCCACGCATTTTTTTTTAAATTTTGGTTCGGGGTTCCCCTGTGGGGGAATCCCATGCCTTTTTTTCAATGACTTTTATGTGTATTGCCGGGACCGACAATTCATTATAGCCGCCAGTAGTTTTAAATTACTTTTTTTCTTTTAGAAATGTCATTTTGCTCTCAGACTGTTCTAAACACGGGAAACATGCTCCACTTTACAGGCATACTATAGACACCCCCCCAACAAAATTTAAAGGAATATTCCACTTTTATTGTTTCACTTTAAGCATTATTAAAATCACTGCTCCCGAAAAGACGGTCATTTTTAAAACTTTTTTTTGCATTGATACATGTCCTCTGGGGCAGGACCCAGGTCCCCAAACACTTTTTATGAAAATAACTTGCATATAAGCCTTTAAAATTAGCACTTTTGATTATTCATGTTCGTGTCCCATAGACTTTAACAGTGTTCACGTGTTCGAACAAATTTTTTGCCTGTTCGCATTTTCTGGATGCGAACCGAACCAGGGGTGTTTGGCTCATCCCTAATCATGATCAGCCGTGACTGGACACGGCTGATCACGTGGTAAAGAGTATCTGTCAGAGACCCTTTACCTAGATCAGAGTTGCGGTGTGTCAGATTGACACACCGCAACAACGATCGCTGCGATGCGCACCCCCGGGGCCGCGCAGCGGCTTGATGTCCTGGTGACATCATATGATGTCTGGTCAGGATATCACAACCACTTTGCCAACGTCAATTTGTTATATAGCGGGCGGCAAGTGGTTAGTGCTATCTGAGGTTCTGTTATAGAAATTTACCCTCATTTCCTGTACTGCTGACAATGTTTTACCAAAAACATTTTTTTTTTAGTAGATTAACATTTGTCTGAACGGTGGACATTTTGCTCATCATTTACAGTAGCATCATTTCTACTGCTGCTATATGGCAGATCCCTTCCTGTCAATGTTTACTAAGGAAATGGTGGGTACAGGTACCTGCCAAGTCCTTAGCAACCAGCGATGTCTGTCCAGCGATACTGGCCTGGAATCCTGTTGACCGCATGCCATGTGGACAGGGCCAAGAAGTTAGTATCCAACTTATTGAAACGGCACACAGAGTCCAGATAGGGTTGACAGTTATTGTATTTATAAGTTGCAGGATATTAGCAGGATAAAGGGTAACAAGGTAGTCAGCAATTGGCAATCACTAACACTAGTCATAAATTGGTAGCAACTGCAGTAGAATAATTGAAGTAACCTTTCCAGGCTATCTTGTGTAGCGCGCTCCTAGATAGGTGCTCTGATTAGGTACATTTAGGTTTGTCTTACTGTACCCAGTGAAGCTGCAGTTAAAGTGATTGTAAACCTTCATTTTTTTTTAAAACAAACATATCATACTTACCTCAACTGTGCGGTTTGTTTTGCACTCTGTGGCCCTGAACCTCATCTTTTGGGGTCCGCCTGCAGTGTTCGCGGCTCCTCCTTGCATCAGTAAACCCCCTGGGAGAAGTACTCTCCCTGGGGGTTACCTTGCAGGCGCGCTCCCGAGTCCACCATTTGCGTGCATAGACACAGAATGCCGGACTCGGCCCCCCCACAAAGCGCCCGAGTCATTGGATTTGATTGACAGCAGCAGGAGCCAATGGCTGTGCTGCTATCAATCTATCCAAGAGCCGAAAATGACATGAAATTATTTGCATTGAAGCATGTCGAAGGATCCCTGAAAGGTGGGGACATGTAAATGTGATTATCATGTATTTACCATGTGTATTGGATGTATATTATGTATGTTTTTTTTTTCTTTTTCTACCTAGCAACCTTCTGTAACTGCACCCCCTAAATCCCTGAAGAAGCCAACAAGGTGAAACGCGTCGGGACGAGATATCCTTCCCTTGTGTGACATTTTGATGCATTACTTGATTGTTTGCTGAATATCCAAATAGTTCTCATCATCTATATGTTTATAGGGAAGGACCTCTACCTCTAGGGGTGTTTTGGTTGGAATATGGGCTATGGAAGTTTTCCATGTTTTTAGGGGTACACATATCCCCAGGGTAACCTTTTAACTAATTTTGCAATAAAAAACCTTTTTAACTAAATGTATGTGGCCTTGGAGTTATTGCTTTGACATTATTTTTGTGGTTGAATAATGATTTGATTTGGTATATTTTCTAAATTTTTGAATGCATAGAATGCACTTTTTGGTTAAGTTCTATTGGCAGATAGCATGTCTATTTTTTTTTTTAAATGCACAATAAAAAAATTATGTAGAAGAATACTTGGCTATGTGTTTTACTTCAAATGATAGTTTGGGAGTAAGCAGTTACATTTTAAAAAACACAATGTAAAATTGACAAGGGACACCAACATAGTTGAATCTTTGATCTTATAAACTAGGGGATAATGGTGTTGTGGTAATTTGCACAAATAAAAAAACAAAAAAAAAAACATAATATTATTCTTGATATCACTAGAAAAAAAAGCCCTTGAATATTTGTTTGCATTAGCTCCATCAGTATCATCAGCAAAGCAGCTTCATTATTATCCCATTAAACAAGAAGAGAATTGTGCGCTGCATTTGGATTTCATAATTTGCCAAGTCACGAATGTTAATTCTCCATTACAAACGCTAGTTTACAAGACCGTCCGCTCCTGCTTCTGTACATGCGTGTTTGTACTTTGGACTTTTGTCCGATGGACTTGTGCACATGATCAGAAAATCCGACAACACACATTTGTTGGCAGAAAATTTGAAGACAACATTTGGTGGCGGAAAGTGCAACAGCAATTGTCTGATGGAGCATACACACGGTTGGATTTTCCGCCAACAGCCTGACAGCCAACATTTCCCGTCGGAAAATCCGATCGTGTGTACGGGCCTTTAGTTTTCTGCCACACATAGCATTTTGCTATTAGGCCAAAAAGTAAAATTTTGGTCTCATCTGACCGGAGCATCTTCTTCCACATGTCCCTGACATGGCTTCTCACAAACTGCACTTCTTATGGCTTTCTGTCACATACCTCGTATCAGAGCCCAATAGTAGAAGGAGACCTCTCTTACAGCCCTGGCTCGGGGACCACTGGGGTTGCAACAGTGGTTACGAGAGTGCAGTGAGATAGGATTGCCTGTAAGATCCGTAGTGGTTGACACCGATGAGTAGGGATGATCCACTGGAAGAACTGGACTGTAGAAACAGCTGGAGGCAGTAGCTACAGGTGCGGGTCAGCGACCCCTGGATACTGGCAGGGACATGATCAGGAACAGGCTGGAGCAGAGTGAGACAAGCCGGGTCAGCACGGGTAAAAGCTAGAGTCAGAGTAGTCAGCAAACAGGCAGAGGTTTGGCAATGGAAGATCAACAGGTGCAGGTATAGCAGGGTCAAGGCAAGCCGGGTCTGGATAGGAGAAGGCAGCAGTATTCAAGCAGAGCTAGGTCGGTAATAACAAGCGGGTACAGGATCAGACAGCACTGCACTAGAGCAGCTGCTGTCCTTTTAAAGGGACACTGGCACCAAGCCACATTAGCGCAGACACACGCATGCCTGCCGCATGTTCCCACGCATGCCGCATGCACACCTGCCATGTGCTCCCGCGCACGTACATGCGCCGCTGCCCGGTCTGACGAGTCACCATAGGAATATGTTTGTACACCCAAGCATCTGCTTTGTTACAGGGTATCCCTGACACTTTCTTTCAACCAATGGCTTTCTTCTTGAAACTCTTCATTAACCACTTGAGATCCGGGCCATAGCCGAATGACGACCACAGCGCAGACCTACATTTCCAGGAGGCCGTCATGGGACCTCCTCCCCTGTGCACGCGCACCGCGCGCCAACCCTGCAGGGCGCACGGTGTGTTCGCTGTGATCACCGAGTCACAGAGACTCGGATGATCACAGATCCGAGTAAGGGGCCGGTCCCAGCCCCTTACCATGTGATCAGCTGTCAGCCAATGACAGCTGATCACATGATGTAAACAAAAGCTCGGTGATCATTTTTTTTTTCTCCTCACGCTGACAGCGATGTCCCTTTGATTTATGTCAAAGGGACATCGGTCCCGAAGAGGAAGGAGGCACATATGCCTCATCTGTGCCTGCAAGTGCCACCTGCCATTGCCACGTGCCAGTGCCCACAGTTCCCAGCAGTGCCACCTATCAATGCCCACAAGTGCCACCTATCAACGCCCACAAGTGCCACCTATCAATGCCCACCAGTGGTGCCAATCAGTGCCACCTAGCAGTGCTGCCATCAGTTTAAGCAATCAGTGCCCATCACTGCCACCCATCAGTGCCCATCACTGCCACCTATCGGTGCCCATCAGTGCCGCCTCATCAGCGTACATCAACGAAGGAGAAAAATTACCTGTTTGCAAAATTTTATAACAAAATATAAGGAAAAAATATATATTTTTTTAATTCTGTGTTTTTCAATTTTTTTAACAAAAAATAAAAACCGCAGAGGTGATCAAATACCACCAAAAGAAAGCTCTATTTGTGGGGAAAAAAATGATAAAAATTTCATTTGGGTACAGTGTAGTATGACCGCGCAATTGTCATTCAAAGTGCGACAGCACTAAAAGCTGAAAATTGGTCTGGACAGGAGGGGGGTTTAAGTGCCCTGTAAGCAAGTGGTTAAAGGCCAGATTTGTAGAGTGCACAACTAATAGTTGTCCTGTGTACAGATTCCCCCACCCGAGCTGTGGATCTCTGCAGCTCCTCCAGAGTTACCATAGGCTGCTTCTCCAATTAATACTGTCTATGCCCAGCCTGTCAGTTTAGCTGTATGTCCTGGGAGGTGTCAGGACCTGGACTTGAACCTGGGACCTCAGCTGTGTCTGGCAATGAATCTTCTCACTGAGATGCTGGACAGTGCCTTGTTGGACCCTTTTAACAACCCTGCCTTGTGCCTTGATTTCTGCTAAACCTTGAACTCTTTGCTCCTCCCACAAACTTCCTGATATAAGCCATGTCTCTGCACTTCCTCCTTGCCAGAATATTGTGCTATCTCCAGCCTGTATCTCGCTCCTGTCTTCCCTGCTGCCGTCCGTATTTGCTACTGCTCATTATCGACCCTTGGCTTGTTCCTCGACTATGCTTCTGCCTGATCCCAACCAGCAACTATTCGTTACCGAACTTCTAGCTTGTTTTCTGACCACACTTCTGTTTGATCCTTACCTGCTACTGGACCCCGGCTTGCTCACCTCCTGGTGGGGGATCCTGAGGACCGCGACCTGGTACTAACATGCAGCAAAATCCATCTCTACCATCAGGAGCTCTGTTGAACATCGGTTAGTACTTAGACTCTGCAACTCAGGTGAGCCTGCATCATCTGCCAGGGTGACTGTCTGTGTACCTATCCTGCTGGTTGGTGGTAGTCCTGCAACTGCTATAGCAATTGGTCTTCGAGCCTAACCCCTGATCATGACAGAATATTTTGGCCCAAACATGGAGGCCGCTATAGCAAATGCTGTGGCTCCTTTCAGGAAGCAAATTGCAGAGCTGCAGGAGTACTGTGTCACTTACCAAGAAAAATTTGCCAGACTGGAAGGTGTAGTGAAGGGCAACACAAATAGATCCATGCTCTGACAAAACAATTGCTGGACCTACATTCCCGAGATGATGCTAACTCACATATGCCTCACCCACCCAAGTTTAATGGAGACCGCTGCCATTATTTTCTTAACTAGCGTTGCATCTATTTCCAAATGTGACCCACTGCATTCATTTCTGAAAGACAGAAGGTAATGTTTGTTATCAACCTTATGACTGAGGAAGCTCTAGCCTGGGCCTTTCCTTATATTGAACAAGACAGTGCCATGCGGAATAATTTCCAGACTTTCGAGGCCGTGATGAATCAAGTTTGCGCTACGGCTGAAGAAAAGTTGCATCGTTTACGCTAGGGTAAACACATTGCTGAGTACACAGACAAATTTACGTTGGATCACAGATACCACTTGGAACCCAGCAGTGCAAAAAAAGTCAGTTCCGCCAAGGGCTTTCTGAACAGGTAAAAGTTGCAGCTTCATCCTTGCGCTTACTTTTCTTGTTTAATGTCTTCAGCCAAAAGCAATTATGACATTGGGAATAAGGAGTTACTGGCAATTAAGGAAGCATTTTCTGAATGGAGGCATTTGCTGGAAGGCGCTAAGCATCCTGTGACCGTTCTCACCAATCATAAGAATCTGGAATTCATTCATTCTGCCAAGAGATTGTCTTCTAGCCAAGCACGTTGGTCATTGTTCTTTTCCAGGTTCAATTTTATTATCTTGTATCGACCTTGGTCAAGGCATGTTAAAGCGGATGTTTTATCACAAATGTTGTCTGGGCCTCTCCAGGAAGACAACTCTGAACATAGTCTTGCCTCAGAAGAACTTTCTAGGGGCCATAAGTTCTAAAGCATTCTTGAGTCTCCTCAAGGAAGGGTACGATAATGACCCACTCCTCAATAATCCTCCTATGGACATCATCCTTGAGTCCAAAATGGCTTCTGGACTCAAGAACATCGTCTCTATGTACCTGAAGTTGCTCGGGTTGAAGTCCTCAAGTTGGTTCATGACTGCAAACTTGCTGGACATTTTAGAGTTTCTAAGATGGAGGAACTTTTATCATGTTCTTTTTGGTGGCCTGGGTACAAAAGAGATGTCAAAGGTTATGTAGCCTCGTGCCTGGTCTGTGCTCGCAATAAGACACCCCGAGCTTCTCCTTTGGGGTTGCTCCAGCCACTCCCTGTCCCATCAAGACCATGGGGATCAATTTCTATGGACTTTGTGGTCGATTTACCCCCCTCTAAGGAAATGACCACTATCTTGGTTGTTATCGTCCGCCTCACTAAGATGGCTCACTTTATACCGGTCAAGGGGGTACCCTCTGTGATACAAACTGCGGAGTTGATGGTTCGAGAAGTCTTTAGACTACGTGGAATTCCAGAAGGTGTAGTTTCTGATAGAGGAGTACAGTTCACTTCAAAATTTTGGAAAAGCTTTTGGTCAGCTTTAGGAGTAACAATGAATCTGTCTTCTGCTTTTCATCCTCAGTCTAATGGTCAGATCGAGAGGACCAATCAAATATTAGAGCAGTACTGGTTTGCTTATAACAATTCTAAACATAGCTCCACCTCTCAGACCCCTTTTTTCCTAAATATCGGGCATCATCCAGCTTTTATCCCTGATCTCTCTATCTCCCTATCTCAACTCCAGTTCCTGATGTTACCAGCAGATTAACTGCTTTACAGGAGAAATTGATAGAGACTTTGAGGAAAGTTTAGGAAAGTTACAAGAAGGCTGCAGATAGACATCGCAGAGCACTTCCTACCTTCATGTGGGTGATCAAGTTTGGTTATCTACTAAAGGTTCATGTTCCATCTGCATAGTTGGGACAAAAGTTTGTGGGACCTTCCAGATCTCTGCCCAGATCAACCCCGTCGCCTTTCGTCTAAAACTTCCGGACTGTAAGAAGGTTCACCCTGTGTTTCACATATCTCTACTCAAACCATTTCACAAAAACACTTTTTCTCGAAGAACTCTTCCACCTCCTCCACCTGTTGAGGTACAGGGTGAAAAAGAATATGTGAAAATTCTTGATTCCAGGATCTACAGTATAGGAACAAATTGCAATATCTGTTTCAATGGGAAGGATATGGGCCAGAAGATAATTCTTGGGAGCCTGAGAAAAATGTTCATGCTCCTAGATTAACAAGATAATTCCACCAGAGGCTCCCACACAAATCAGGCCATAAGACATCCAAGGGACATCCTGGAAGGAGGGGAGTACTGTCAGGACCCGGACCTGAACCTGGGACATCAGCTGTGTCTGACAATGAATCTTCTCGCTGAGCTAGCTGAGATGCTGGACAGTGCCTTGTCGGATCCTTTTGACAACCCTGCCTTGTGCCTTGATTTTTGCTGAACCTTGACCTCTTTACTCCTCCCACAAACTTTCTGATATAAGCCATGTCTCTGCACTTCCTCCTTGCCAGAATATCGTGCCATCTCCAGCCTGTATCTCGCTCCTGTCTTCCCTGCTGCCGTCCATATATGCTACTGCTCGTTATCGACCCTTGGTTTGTTTCTCTACTACGCTTCTGCCTGATCCCAATAAGCAACTACTTGTTACTGACCTTTTGGCTTGTTTTCTGACTGCTTCTATTTGATCCTTACCTGCTTATCCGCTACTGGACCCTGGCTTGCTCACCTCCTGGTGGGGCAATCCTGAGGACTGCGACCTGGTACAAACACACAGCAAAATCCATCTCCACCATCAGGAGCGCTGGTGAACACCGCTTAGTATTTAGACTCCGCACCTCAGGTGAGCCTGCATCATCTGCCAGGGTGACTGCTCGTGTACCTATCCTGCTGGTCACTGGTAGTCCTGCAACTGCTATAGCAATTGGTCTTTGAGCCCTGACCCCTGTTTGTGACAATAGGTTTGCAGTTGTGCCACACTCTTTCCATTTTTGGATGATGGATTGAACAGTGCTTTGTGAGATGTTCGAAGCTTGGGATATTTTTTTTTATAACCTAATCCTGCTTTCAACTTCTCCACAACTTTATCCCTGACCTGTCTGCTGTGTTCCTTGGCCTTCATGATGCTGTTTGTTAACTAAGGTTCTCTAACAAACCACAGAGGGCTTCACAGAATAGCTGTATTTATACTGAGAATAAATTACACACAGGTGGACTCTATTTACTAATTAGGTGACTTCTGAAGGCAATTGGTTCCACCAGATTTAAGCTAGGGGTATCAGAGTAAAGGGGGCTGAATACAAATGCACACCACACTTTTCACATATTTATGTGAAAAAAAACTTGAAAACCATGTATCATTTTCCTTCCACTTCACAATTAGGTGCCACTTTGTTTTGGGATTTTATGTGATATACCAACAAATACATTTACGTTTTTGGTTGTAACATTATTATTATTATTATTATAATACACGATTTATATAGCACCAACAGTTTACGCAGCACTTTACAATGTAGAGGGGGGACAGCACAATTACAGTACAGTTCAATACAGAAGGCACAGTAGGGCCCTGCTCGTAGAGCTTACATTCTAAAGGGGGGGGGTGTTACAAAAGGTAATAGCTGTGGGGGATGATTTGATGGGGGTGGCTCGGGGACAGTTCTTAGGTGGGTGTGGGATAGGCTTCCCTGAATAAATGAAGTTTCAGGGATCTCCCAAAGGTGGACAGGTTAGGGGCTGTTCGAACATACCGGGCCAGGGGGTTCCAGAGGATGGGAGAGGCTCTGGAGAAGTCCTGAAGGCACGCATGGGAGGAGGTAACAAGGGAGCTAGAGAGCAGGAGGTCCTGGGAGGAGCGGAAGGGACAATTTGGGTGATATCTGCAGATGAGGTTGGTGATGTAGCTGGAGCCATGTTGTGCATGGCCTTGTATGTTGTGGTTAGTATTTTGAATTTTATACGCTGGGGTAGGGGAAGCCAGTGAAGGGATTCGCAGAGAAGAGCAGCAGTCACAGATCAGTTAGTGAGGTGTGTTAGTCTAGCAGCAGCATTCATAATAGACTGAAGGGGGGATAACCTGCATAAGGGTAGGCCATTAAGGAGAAAGTTGCAATAGTCAAGGTGGGAAATAACCAAGGAGTGAATAAGTTGTTTTGTGGTGTCGTTAGTCAGGAAGGATCGAATTCTGGAGATGTTGCGAAGGTTAAGGCGGTAAGATATAGCCAGTGATTGGTGTATGTGGGGGCTGAAGGAGAGGTCAGAGTCAAGGATTACACCCAGCACCCTGGCATGTGTGGAGGGACCAATGGTTGTGCTGTTGATCTTAATGGTAAAGTCAAGGGGGGGGGGACCAGGAAGGAGGAAATATAACAAGCTCACTATTAGAAAGATTGAGTTTGAGAAAGTGGTGCGACATCCATACTGATATGTCAGTCAGTAAGTTTGAGATCCATGAGTAGATTGAGGGGGTGAGTTGAGGAGTGGAGAGATAGATCTGGATGTCATTGGCGCAGAGATAGTATTGGAAGCCATGGGAGGTTATCAACTGGCCCAGGGAAGAGGTATAGAGCGAGAATAGGAGAGGCCCAAGGACGGAGCCTTGGGGTACCCCAACAGAAAGAGGAAGAGGAGCGGAGAATAAGTTGTAAGTGACACTGAAAGTCCGCTGAGATAGGTAGGACGAGAACCAGGATAAAGCAGACTTACGGAGGCCAAGGGAGTGTAGTTTGCTGAGGAGGAGCAGGCGGTCAACTGTGTCGAAGGCAGCAGAGAGGTCTAAGAGTATGAATATGGAGTATATAGCCATTGGTTATAGCAGTTAGTAGGTCATTGGTGAGTTTTAGTAGGGTAGTTTCAGTGGAATCTTGTGGGCGGAAGCCGGACTGTAGGGGGACATTCTGTACTCTAGGGTAACATGACAAAATGTGGAAAATTTCAAGGGGTATGAATACTTTTTCAAGGTACTGTATGTCCTATTTTGGCTTTGGGACAGAGAGTGAAGTAAAATCTTCCCAGTGGAACATAGGTGACAAAAAAAAAAAAAACTGACAGGGGTTTTAACCCTTCCTTACTCTATCTTACTACTACTTCCTTATCCAAAATGAAAAAAAAGATTGCCTTTAGTTCTACTTTAATACTATACAAAAGACAGGATATGAAAATAGTAAGGATTGGCTGTGTGTATTGGATGGGCCATATCCCTGCGTACATAGATACTGGAAATTGAGGATTACCCGGTGTGGAGGAAGACCAATAGGCATGCCGGGGGTGGAATCTCCCATGTAAAAGTGGCACTAAGTTTTATACTATACATAGGATGGGATAAACTGGTAAAACAAATACATATTTGAAAAGCACATGTAAAACAAAATTCCTTGGCATGATTAACATATTTTCTTAAAAAAACAAAAATATACTGCATTAGGCAAAGAAAATGCAATTACTATTGAGTAATTCATGAGAAATGTCACTTCTACACTTCTACTGAACTTGTTCTCTAAATAAGTCTCCATCCACCACCAACCTTTAACCATTCTCAATGCGTCCTCCTCATTCCAGCACTCTTCAGCCCTGTGCGGTGCCAAACAGCCTTTCCAACAAAAATGTCCCTATCACCTCCTCTTCTTAGTACAGCCCAATTCATTCCAATTGGTGAGATGCATTCAACTATACACCCTTTAATTTGAATCACCTCAGTAGAGATGAAAAACATTGCGTCTGATCATCTCTCTAACTTTCTCATTATAAATCCCTGAGCTTAGTCATTAAACTCTTGTGAATGGTTTTGCTTAAAGGATATGTAAACCGAATTATTAAAATCTCATCAAAAGCTTTAGAAAGATTAGGTAATTTCAAAATAGATTCCTATTTAAACCCGCAGCTTTTATTAAAGTAATGCCTGGTGCATGCATGTAGGCAGGAAGTGGTTGCTAAGAATCTGCAGGAGAATGGCTGCAAAAAAGCATGAAAACATGTGAATTGCCTTATTATTATTATGATGCACATAGGGTTTACATCTATTTTAAACACCAAAGTATTTTGTACCTACTGGACTAAGTCACATTGGAGAGTTTAATTAAAACACCACCTTTAAGCTCAGCAAAGTAGGCAGGCTTACACCAATAAATTGACCAAACAATCCAGAATATTTTTTTTGGGACATTAAAATCAGACTGCTCTATCTTGTCATTTTTTTTTTTTTGCTGTTTATTCGGACTATTATTGGATAAGAAACAATTCATATATACCAGAAACAGTTTCTATCCTTTTTTTCCCCTTTTACACAGGGAGGACTCCGACAGCGGACCTGCCTGCTCAGTGGGAGATCTGTCCGCTGATCCCCGCTGAGCAGGTGGATGACAGGTCCGTGTCTGCTCTGCTGATGCAGAGCGGACACAGACACAGCCCGCTGTTCTCTATGGGGCAGTCGGATGGAAATGGACCACCTGTCCATTTCCATCTGACTGTCATCTGATCGTATCTGCCAGACGAATTGGGAACGGATCCCCATCTGTCGGTTTTTAGCGAACAGGATCGGATGTTGGTGTAAATAGACACATGTCCACTGACATCCGCCACTCCATAGAGAGCTATGTATGGTCCGATTGGGTCCACCTGAAAAACTGACTGGTGGCCCCGATCGGTCCATCAGTGTGAAAGGGCCAGAATGTATTCCTCCCTAACCTGGCATAATTCATTTTTTCAGTGTATTTTGCTGTTTTTGCACTGCATTTACTTTTTACAATTTATTACGCTAGACATAGACTTCACAACTTTGCAACAGAAATGATTTTAGAACTTCCAGAAACACCAGGTAATATCTGAATGTGAAATAAAGCAACGTTCAGAGAAAAAAATTAATTAATTTTAATTGTCTTTGTAACTTTCTTATTCTTCACTTTTGCCAGAAGATGTCACTCTTGTTCAACCATGCAGGACTTGTACATCTACGCACTCTTATATATTGTATGTATGTAATGTATTGTGCATGGGTAGACATATGGAATAAAGACAGAGAGATGAAGATAACAATGACATTCACAGACACACACATGGGCGCACCTTATACAAGTGCAACTAAAAGTAATTGAATTGTTAAAATAGAGCATTTTCCACTTAACTCAGTGCAGCTGTATTAACTTCAATCATCCAATGGAAATAATTTTTTTTTTCCAAATTCTTTGCACATGATTAGGAATCCAAAGTGAACAAAGGTTCTTCTGTTTATGTGAAATATTCTTCTTTTTGTGAATACCCCCTAAGCATCATCTAAAGCAGGGATATGCAATTAGTGGACCCTTTTTGCTACTAGGTGAAAGTGCTAACCACTAGACAACTGTGAATAAATCCTATGTTTAGAGAAATGTTTTGTTAAAGCGGAGTTCCACCCAAAAGTGGAACTTCCCTTTAAGGCCTCCTTCCCGACTCCTGTTTGTGAAACTAAACTTTTAGGGAGGAGGGGGCGGGGGGAGCAGGTACCCAAATTTGACAGGTACTTGCTCCCACTTCCATTCCGGTCGCCTAGGTGACCGGAAGCAGAAGCTCTCCCTCCCGAATTCTTCATAAATTGATGTCATTTTTTCACACAGTCACAGAGCACAGCACCGCTTCCAATCAGCTCTAAGAGCTCCCCTCACTGAACTCTGCAGAGTGTAACTTCAGCTCTCTACCCCCTTTTTTTGAACTTTCAGACAAGCTTATACATTCAACATGTTGAACGGATGTAGAAAAGAGAAAGCTGCAAATAAACAGGCACAACTTACGTAGGAGGATTTGTTTCATCTCTGTGTATTACCTGAGGATAGTCACTTCACTGGGTATATGTAAAGTTTTACAACCAATTTACAGAGAATCTGAATATTTTGTTTTTAATTGTGCAGGCTTACCTTCAAGTTATACAGTACTGTGCAAAAGTTTTAGGCAGGTGTGAAGAAATGCTGTAAAATAAGAATGCTTTCAAAATTAAATATATATTAATTTTTTATTTTTATCAATTTACAAAATGCAAAGTGAGCCAACATAAAAAAAATCTTAATCAAATCAATATTTGGTATGACTATCCATTGTCTTAAAAACAGCATCACTTCTTCTAGGTACACTTACATACAGTTTTTTTAAGGAACTCGGCAGGTAGGTTGTTCCAAACATCTTGGAGAACTAACCACAGATAGGCTACCTCAAATCCTTCTGTCTCTTCATGTATTCCCAGACAGGATCCATGATGTTGATGAGACCAGGGCTCCATGGGTGCCAACCAGAACTCCTTGTTCTTCTTTACACTGATGATAGTTCCTAATGACATTGGATGTATGTTTGGGGTTGTTGTCCTGCTGCAGAATAATTTTGAGGCCAATCACACGTCTCCCTGAACTTTTGGCATGATGGATAACTATCTGCCTGTATTTCTCTGTATTGATTGTGCAACGTTAAGGACAGTAGATGCAGTGGTCGGCCAAGGAAACCAAATAGAGCAGATAAAAGCAGTGCCATCAATACAGAACTGGTGGAAACCAGTAGGAACCAGGTACACCCATCTCCTGTTTGGAGAAGTCTGGACATAATAAGAATTGGGACCAAAAAGACATGCCACCAACATGAAAACAAGGCTAAGCAACTCAACTATGCATGAAAATTTAGGAACTGGGGTGCAGAAAAATGGCAGTAAGTGCTGGACTGATGAGTCAAAATATGAAAAATTTTGGCTGTAGGAGGAGGTGCGTTGTTTTTTACAGAAGGGCTGGAGAGCGGTACAATAATGAGCGTCTGCAGGTAACAGAGAAACATGGTGGAGGTTCCTTGCAAGTTTATGGCTTCGTTTCTGCAAATGGGGTTGGAGATTTGGTAAGGATCAGTGATGTCCTCAATGCTCAGTAATACAGGCAGATACTTGTCCATAAAGCAATACCATCAGGGAGGCATGTGATTGGCCCCAAATTCATTCTGCAACAGAACAACAATCCCAAACATACAGCCAA
Source organism: Aquarana catesbeiana (assembly GCF_042186555.1). NCBI lineage: Eukaryota > Metazoa > Chordata > Amphibia > Anura > Ranidae > Aquarana > Aquarana catesbeiana. The sequence continues at coordinate 301,972,249 of NC_133329.1, read as the reverse complement.
TGTCATTAAGAACTATCTTCAGCATAAAGAAGAACAAGTAGTCCTGGAAGTGATGATTTGGCCCCCTCAGAGCCCCGATCTCAACATCATCGAATCTGTCTGAGATTACATGAAGAGACAGAAGGATTTGAGGTAGCCTACATCCACAAAAGATCTGATTAGTTCTCCAAGATGTTTGAAACAACCTACCTGCCGAGTTCCTTCAAAAACTATGTGCAAGTGTATGTAGAAGATTTGATGCTGTTTTGAAGGCAAAAGGTGGTCACACAAAATGTTGATTTGATTTGGATTTCTCTGTTCGTTTACTTTCCATTTTGTTCATTGATAAAAATAAACAATTAACAATTCTACTTCTGAAAGCATTCTTAATTTACAACTTTTTTTCACAGTACTGTATATCTTTCCTTCTGGCTTTAATTACTTAGCCTTACATTGGTATAGATTAAAAGCGTATCAACGCATAGTGGTCATGCGGATACGAACTAGGTTACAGGTGCCACGTCTTATTTATATAATTAGGAGAACAAGAGAATGTAAGTTGTCTCAAGACTTTATAGGCACAATAATGAAAATAATGTATAATTAAAATTCTATTTTATTTGGAAATTAATTTAAAAAAGGATAGAGGATAAAATCAGAAGACATACATAGTTTACAGATTATGCACTCCATACACAGCTGAATGGTTTAAGTAATATAGATAAGCAAGATTTAGAACCAACAAGGGACATGCAACTTATTGATCCATATAATTACAGTACATTTCGTTGAACCAAACGCTATGTGATGGTGGTAATCAGATTCTGTATAGGCTCGACATGTTACGCGCCACATGCGCTTCCTCAGGAGCACAGAATTACATGCTGTAATGAATAATACAATTGTGAAAAATGCAGCATAACATTGTGTTTACATAACAATTTGTATCTAAACAATGTAGTAGAATAGTGCAAAGAGGCTGTTCCTAAATTACCAGGGGGGTATCCGTCCTACAGTGATCAGGCGGAGCGGAGGCAATGCAGGGACGGACGTAACATCATACAAATTAATCATAAGGAAAAGGGGTAGGGTGTAGAGTACATGGTAAGATATATAGTCAGGTATGGTTAGGGTAGGAGAAGGGGGCGAAAAGACGCAAGGGGGGGGGAGGGGGGAGAGGAAAAAGAGGGAACGGGAAGGGAGGGGAAGGGGGGGTTTTGAAAGGATAGGAGGGAACGGGAAAGGGAAGGAAGGGGGAGAGGAATGGAGGGGGGAAGGAAGAGGGGGGAGGGGAAGGGAAGGGGAGGGAAAGGGGGGTAGGAAAGGGGAGGAAGAAAGGGAGGGGAGGGAGGGGAGGGAAGGGGGAAGGGAAAGAGGGGAGGGGAAAAAGAGGGGGGAAGGGGGGGAGGGGAAGAAAGGGAAAAGGTGGGGGGGGAAGGGGGGGAGGGGAGGGATATGGGGGAAAGGGGGCGGGGAAAGGAAGAGACAAAAATAACTCCAAGTTATGAGTGGTTTGTATAGATGTCCATATTTTATATAGAAAGATGTTTCAAGATAATTGAATAACCATCAAGATTAATAATGAAAAGAGACTCAGAGGGAATTATACTATTGAATGGTGAAGTATATGACAGTCACATGTGGTCCCTGGTAATATATATTCTAGTATTAGTATTAAAGAATAAAGTATTAAAGGATAAATTAAATTGGATTACACTTACCCTGATAAATGTATAACTATACTTAGAAGGAAGGGGAGGAAGAAACGGAACCACAGCAATGTCGTTAGTCAGTATTGGTAATTCACAGCACTATCAGCGGTTATAGTTTGATGGAAGGGGATCTGGTGTCAATCAGAGGCAGATGTAGGTATTGCATAAAGGTGCATATAGGATTATTTCCTTGGAAAGTTATTCTTTCTGACCCCCAGTCCTGCTGAGTCTGTGATATCAATAAAATATATTATGAGGATAAGCCATGAGTAAGCTGTTATGAAGAGTAGTAGGAATACAAGCTTACCTGAGTATGTAGCATATGGTTGATAAACGGGGGAGTTGGTGGTGAAGAGCCGCACAGCCGTCTCGTATAGAGCGGCTTGTGTTGTGGATAGTACAAGGAGAGACGCCAAGCAGGCGTCTCTTGTACATCCGCCCCGCCTGTAGTCACCAATCGGCATCGCCGACGTGACATCATTCAGGCCGGCCGCTGGCGCGTACTGCACATGCCTCGATCCCCGGCGTCATCCGAACAGCTGACGGTGCGTCGGGGAAAGAGGAGGCAGTCGCGTCCTAGTATCCCGGCAACCGAGCGGACCCGGAGCGACTGCGCAGGCTCACCATCTCCAGCGTGGGCCAGACGACTGACGGCGCACCGAGGGGGGAGGGGGGGGACGCATCTCAGCATCCTGGCAACCAGGAATACAGAGAGGTCAGCCGTAATGGTCTCACCCCCCTATGCAGCCAGAGAGTCGACCGCCCGACATGGAGGATGGGGGAGTAGTAACGCAGCCGTATCCACGTCAACACGGCCATCAAGGGACACCCTATGCGCCAATCATCTAAGGTAGATGTGGCGCTGGGCGGCCGCACATTGCCAATATGCACCGCCATACAGTGCAGGGAAGGGGTCTAACCCATGGTAAAGGTGCAGCCTCTAGAGAAGTGAAAATAAGGATAAAAATGAAAATTACATCGCATTGGTATAGAACATAGTGGAAATTAACAATAAACGGCATGAGGATATCATAACAACAATTGAGGTGAAAAAAAAAAAAAAAGGAGAAAAAGGAAGGCCACAGATGAGTAGACTGAGTGTACTTAAAGAAAAGGTTTGTAGGTCTGAGCTTCGTTGATCCCAGGGGGGAGAGTGGCACCCAGGCGTTCTATCCATAGGGTTTCTTGTTGGCACACTCTCTTGTCCCAATCTCCACCGCTGGGGTCTATTGGGACTACTGCTAGTACAATAAATGAAATAAGAGAAGTATTGAATTTGTGGTAGAGGTCAAGGTGCCTACTGACTGATGTCACCATTTTCCCCTCACCTGAGTAATATACATGATCCCTAATTCTGCAACGTAGGTGTCTGATTGTCTTCCCTACATAGAACGCGCCACATTGACAAAGCATCAGGTATACCACTCCTTTTGTATCACAATCTGCATAGAATTTAGGCGTGAATTTTTCTCCATTTGGTAATGTAAAGGAGTTCCCCTCTTTAATCCATGGGCAAAAGGAACATTTGCCACATTGGGCCATTCCCAATTTAGGTTGTTTCAGTTTAGGAGTGGCAACAAAGTGGCTTGAAGTCAGTTGATCACCTAGGAACCTCGTTCGTTTAAATGTAATTTGGGGAGAAGGACTGATGTATTTGTTTATAATGGGGTCTTCTTGGAGGATCGGCCAATGTTTATTAAGTATGTCCCTAAGTGTCTGGTGTTGTTGAGAAAATGTAGTGATAAATCTTACTGGGGCACTGGTAGAGACATTTTTCTGCTTGAAAAGTAGAGAATTTTTTGACTGGCGAATGGCCTTATTGTATGCACTCCATAGTATGGTCTTATTATAACCTCTTGCTAATAATCTATTGCGGAGTGCCTGTGCTTGAAGTTTGAATTCCTCTAGATGCGTACAGTTGCGGCGTAACCTGAGATATTGTGCATAAGGTATACTTTTAATAAGCGATCTAGGATGAGCGCTTTCCGCATGCAGTAGGGTATTCCCTGCCATTTCCTTTCTGAACAAGGTGGTCGCTAAACGATTCTCTTGGTCTTTAAAAATAGTTAAATCTAGAAAAGTTATTTGATTCAAGTGAGCTGAAGTGGTAAATTTGAGATTCATCGAGTTGTGGTTGATAGTTTGGATGAAATCATCCAAAAGATTTTGGGTACCTGTCCATACTAAGAAAATATCGTCTATATACCTCCGCCATATGAGGACCTGGTCAGTGTAAATGGTCAGGTCCTCATTAGAAAAGATATTGCGTTCCCACCCCCCCAGGTACAGGTTGGCGTAGGCCGGTGCACAACATGTGCCCATGGCCACGCCCTGTACCTGGAGGAAGTGGGAATCCTTGAAGCAGAAGTAGTTACGAGTTAGTACAAATTTGAGCAATTCCAGTATGAATTCACAGAATTCCCAACTATAATGATCTTGTTCTCTTAGAAAAGTGCGTGCCATCCCGATGCCCTGCTCGTGTGGGATGCTGGAGTACAATGACTCTACATCCAGGGTCACGAGGAGGGCATCGGGAGGGACAGGCAATCCCTCTATTTGTTTCAACAAATCAAGTGTATCACGCGTATAAGACGGAAGGCTCAATACATGTGGCATTAAGACAAAATCTATAAGGCGGCTGGCATGTTCGGAGAGAGAGCCAATACCGGAGACGATTGGTCGGCCAGGAGGCCTCGTGGAGTGCTTATGTATCTTCGGTAAGGCATAAAAAGTAGCCTTTTTAGGTTTTTTAACATTAAGATAATTATAAGTATCTTGATCGATTAGGCCCTTTTGGAAGGCCGAACCAATGGTCTCCAGATATTCTTGCTTAAATACTTGGATCTGCGTCTCGGGTAAATGGCAGTAGCAGTGTTTGTTCGCTAAGATCCTAGTCACCATGGATTCGTAGTATGTTTTAGTCATCAGAACAATGTTCCCACCTTTGTCCGAAGCTTTAATTTCTAAGTCTGGGTGATTTTTTAAGGCTTGAATGGCTTGTCTTTGGGAATAGGAAAGATTTCCTGGAGTTGCTGACGTAGTAATTTCTTTTATATCTTTAATAGTTCCCATAAGGAAAGCCCAAATGTGTGAATTAGTGGTTAGTTCTGGAAAACGTTGTGATTTGGGTTTGAATTTTTTGGGGTTAGATGTGCGTATAGTAGACGCCGCTGTCTCTTGTAAGGGATTTGATTCTTGTGACGATTCATTTTCCTCCAAAAGGAGTATAAGATCTCGGAGGGCTCGAAAATCCTCCATAGAGAAGTGTTTTACTTGTTCTGATATCGCTTTATCTTGTTTGGATTGTATCACTTGTTTATCGAAAAGGAATTTGTATGTTAAATTGCGCGAGAAAAGATAGACATCTTTTATTGTCTCATATTTGTCGATATTGGTCGAAGGGCAGAAGCTTAATCCATATTTAAGGACATCAAGTGTCTCCTTGTCAAAATGATAGGGTGTTAGGTTAATAACTTCCAAACCTGTGGTTATGTCGGTGTTGTCATGTTCGTGAGCAATTGAAAATTTGCCTGTGTATGGGGTGTTTGGATATGTGCATCCAGAGTGCTTTGTCTAGTGTTAGGTGCTCGTTGTGTTAAAGGTGGAAGAATAGTGGGGGGATTATAACCCTGATTGTTCATCGAATCATTAGGGTTCGAGTTTGTGTGACCTACCTCAGTGGGGCCTGTAGTGTTCGGTTGTGTCGTATTTGGTGTTTGTGATTGATTACTCAGTATCTGTATTGCTTGTAGGGCTGTCGCCCCCAAGTATTTAGGTTGTGTTAGTGATCTTCCATTGGACTGTGACAAATGTCCTTGTGTTTGTGGGTGTGACGAGAATCTAGTATCTGTATTTGGAGGGCGTTTTTTAGAGGAAGGTGTGTAAGAGTTCCCTCCATAGTCTCTTTTTCGTGCTGTAGAATTGTCTCGGGAGTTATATTGGTGTTGTTTGGGGGCAGAGGATGTTGATCTAAATGAGGAATCTGATTCAGTATCCTCATCAGTAGCCCCATAGTTGTTGTTAGTCTTCGTGACACGGTGGTAATTTCTAGAGCCCTTGCGTTGCATGGGATTCTGCCAATGGTATGCAAAGCCTTCGGAGAAGGCTAATCGGTCTTTTGATAATTTATTTTGTTTTTTATAAATGATGTCTTTGGTAATTCTTGTTATATAGTCTTTAGTTTCCTGGACTCGTTTGGAAAAAAGGGTGTGTTCCCTGATAGTTTCATTCGATGTTTGTAGTAGGAAGATCTCCTGGTCTAGTGTGTTTAGTTCTGTCTGGTAGTGGAGTATCAGGAGTTTCATTAATTCCATACTGCACTGGGTCAGTATGTTTTCCCATTTAAGTCTAAATTCTGGGGATGTTGCTTGAAAGGAGGGGTAGAGTTGGATCCTAAGACCTAAGGGATTAATGCTTTCTCGTACGTATTTTTGTAAAAATTCGATGTGCCAATGTAGATTGGCTTTCTTTTTGAGAACACGTTTGAGTTTAGCCATATATTGGTTTATACCGATTTCTTGTTCAGTGTCTGTGTTGCAATTCGTTTGGATCTCTGTCATATAGCCCAACCAGCCAGTACCAACAAAATCCATAGTACATATATATATACACGTAATCAATAATTGATTATTAATTGACATAGAAAAGTAAGGAAAACATAAGAGAAGGGGGGGGGGGGGGAGGGGAAGTTACTCAATAATTGAAACCTCTAGTGTATTAGCCGTAATGGTTAGAAAATTGATAAGCAAAAGGAAAACTGGGGGGTACAAATAACCACTAAAATGTGTTCAATATGCCCAGGTGCTTCCACCCATATTAATTAGAATAGATTAAAAGCGTATCAACGCATAGTGGTCATGCGGATACGAACTAGGTTACAGGTGCCACGTCTTATTTATATAATTAGGAGAACAAGAGAATGTAAGTGGGCTCAAGACTTTATAGGCACAATAATGAAAATAATGTATAATTAAAATTCTATTTTATTTGGAAATTAATTTAAAAAAGGATAGAGGATAAAATCAGAAGACATACATAGTTTACAGATTATGCACTCCATACACAGCTGAATGGTTTAAGTAATATAGATAAGCAAGATTTAGAACCAACAAGGGACATGCAACTTATTGATCCATATAATTACAGTACATTTCGTTGAACCAAACGCTATGTGATGGTGGCAATCAGATTCTGTATAGGCTCGACATGTTACGCGCCACATGCGCTTCCTCAGGAGCACAGAATTACATGCTGTAATGAATAATACAATTGTGAAAAATGCAGCATAACATTGTGTTTACATAACAATTTGTATCTAAACAATGTAGTAGAATAGTGCAAAGAGGCTGTTCCTAAATTACCAGGGGGGTATCCGTCCTACAATGATCAGGCGGAGCAGAGGCAATGTGGGGACGGACGTAACATCATACAAATTAATCATAAGGAAAAGGGGTAGAGTGTAGAGTACATGGTAAGATATATAGTTAGGTATGGTTAGGGTAGGAGAAGGGGGCGAAAAGACGCAAGGGGGGGGGAAGGGGGGAGAGTGGAAAGAGGGAACGGGAAGGGAGGGGAAGGGGGGGGGGTTTTGAAAGGATAGGAGGGAAAGGGAAGGAAGGGGGAGAGGAATGGAGGGGGGGAGGAAGAGGGGGGAGGGGAATCGAAGGGGAGGGAAAGGGGGGTAGGAAAGGGGAGGAAGAAAGGGGGGGGGAGGGAGGGGAGGGGAGGGGGAAGGGGAAGAGGGGAGGGGAAAAAGAGGGGGGGAAGGGGGGGGGGAAGAAAGGGAAAAGGTGGGGGGGGGAGGGGAGGGATATGGGGGAAAGGGGGCGGGGAAAGGAAGAGACAAAAATAACTCCAAGTTATGAGTGGTTTGTATAGATGTCCATATTTTATATAGAAAGATGTTTCAAGATAATTGAATAACCATCAAGATTAATAATGAAAAGAGACTCAGAGGGAATTATACTATTGAATGGTGAAGTATATGACAGTCACATGTGGTCCCTGGTAATATATATTCTAGTATTAGTATTAAAGAATAAAGTATTAAAGGATAAATTAAATTGGATTACACTTACCCTGATAAATGTATAACTATACTTAGAAGGAAGGGGAGGAAGAAACGGAACCACAGCAATGTCGTTAGTCAGTATTGGTAATTCACAGCACTATCAGCGGTTATAGTTTGATGGAAGGGGATCTGGTGTCAATCAGAGGCAGATGTAGGTATTGCATAAAGGTGCATATAGGATTATTTCCTTGGAAAGTTATTCTTTCTGACCCCCAGTCCTGCTGAGTCTGTGATATCAATAAAATATATTATGAGGATAAGCCATGAGTAAGCTGTTATGAAGAGTAGTAGGAATACAAGCTTACCTGAGTATGTAGCATATGGTTGATAAACGGGGGAGTTGGTGGTGAAGAGCCGCACAGCCGTCTCGTATAGAGCGGCTTGTGTTGTGGATAGTACAAGGAGAGACGCCGTCTCTTGTACATCCGCCCCGCCTGTAGTCACCAATCGGCATCGCCGATGTGACATCATTCAGGCCGGCCGCTGGCGCGTACTGCGCATGCCTCGATCCCCGGCGTCATCCGAACAGCTGACGGTGCGTCTGGGAAAGAGGAGGCAGTCGCGTCCTAGTATCCCGGCAACCGAGCGGATCCGGAGCGACTGCGCAGGCTCACCATCTCCAGCGCGGGCCAGACGACTGACGGCGCACCGAGGGGGGAGGGGGCGGACGCATCTCAGCATCCTGGCAACCAAGAATACAGAGAAGTCAGCCGTAATGGTCTCACCCCCCTATGCAGTGAGAGAGTCGACCGCCCGACATGGAGGATGGGGGAGTAGTAACGCAGCCGTATCCACGTCAACACGGACATCAAGGGACACCCTATGCGCCAATCATCTAAGGTAGATGTGGCGCTGGGCGGCCGCACATTGCCAATATGCACCGCCATACAGTGCAGGGAAGGGGTCTAACCCATGGTAAAGGTGCAGCCTCTAGAGAAGTGAAAATAAGGATAAAAATGAAAATTACATCGCATTGGTATAGAACATAGTGGAAATTAACAATAAACGGCATGAGGATATCATAACAACAATTGAGGTGAAAAAAAAAAAAGGAGAAAAAGGAAGGCCACAGATGAGTAGACTGAGTGTACTTAAAGAAAAGGTTTGTAGGTCTGAGCTTCGTTGATCCCAGGGGGGAGAGTGGCACCCAGGCGTTCTATCCATAGGGTTTCTTGTTGGCACACTCTCTTGTCCCAATCTCCACCCCTGGGGTCTATTGGGACTACTGCTAGTACAATAAATGAAATAAGAGAAGTATTGAATTTGTGGTAGAGGTCAAGGTGCCTACTGACTGATGTCACCATTTTCCCTTCACCTGAGTAATATACATGGTCCCTAATTCTGCAACGTAGGTGTCTGATTGTCTTCCCTACATAGAACGCGCCACATTGACAAAGCATCAGGTATACCACTCCTTTTGTATCACAATCTGCATAGAATTTAGGCGTGAATTTTTCTCCATTTGGTAATGTAAAGGAGTTCCCCTCTTTAATCCATGGGCAAAAGGAACATTTGCCACATTGGGCCATTCCCAATTTAGGTTGTTTCAGTTTAGGAGTGGCAACAAAGTGGCTTGAAGTCAGTTGATCACCTAGGGACCTCGTTCGTTTAAATGTAATTTGGGGAGAAGGACTGATGTATTTGTTTATAATGGGGTCTTCTTGGAGGATCGGCCAATGTTTATTAAGTATGTCCCTAAGTGTCTGGTGTTGTTGAGAAAATTTAGTGATAAATCTTACTGGGGCACTGGTAGAGACATTTTTCTGCTTGAAAAGTAGAGAATTTCTTGACTGGCGAATGGCCTTATTGTATGCACTCCGTAGTATGGTCTTATTATAACCTCTTGCTAATAATCTATTGCGGAGTGCCTGTGCTTGAAGTTTGAATTCCTCTAGATGCGTACAGTTGCGGCGTAACCTGAGATATTGTGCATAAGGTATACTTTTAATAAGCGATCTAGGATGAGCGCTTTCCGCATGCAGTAGGGTATTCCCTGCCGTTTCCTTTCTGAACAAGGTGGTCGCTAAACGATTCTCTTGGTCTTTAAAAATAGTTAAATCTAGAAAAGTTATTTGATTCAAGTGAGCTGAAGTGGTAAATTTGAGATTCATCGAGTTGTGGTTGATAGTTTGGCTGAAATCATCCAAAAGATTTTGGGTACCTGTCCATAACAAAGAAAATATCGTCTATATACCTCTGCCATATGAGGACCTGGTCAGTGTAAATGGTCAGGTCCTCATTAGAAAAGATATTGCGTTCCCACCCCCCCAGGTACAGGTTGGCGTAGGCCGGTGCACAACATGTGCCCATGGCCACGCCCTGTACCTGGAGGAAGTGGGAATCCTTGAAGCAGAAGTAGTTACGAGTTAGTACAAATTTGAGCAATTCCAGTATGAATTCACAGAATTCCCAACTATAATGATCTTGTTCTCTTAGAAAAGTGCGTGCCATCCCGATGCCCTGCTCGTGTGGGATGCTGGAGTACAATGACTCCACATCCAGGGTCACGAGGAGGGCATCGGGAGGGACAGGCAATCCCTCTATTTGTTTCAACAAATCAAGTGTATCACGCGTATAAGACGGAAGGCTCAATACATGTGGCATTAAGACAAAATCTATAAGGCGGCTGGCATGTTCGGAGAGAGAGCCAAAACCGGAGACGATTGGTCGGCCAGGAGGCCTCGTGGAGTGCTTATGTATCTTCGGTAAGGCATAAAAAGTAGCCTTTTTAGGTTTTTTAACATTAAGATAATTATAAGTATCTTGATCGATTAGGCCCTTTTGGAAGGCCGAACCAATGGTCTCCAGATATTCTTGCTTAAATACTTGGATCTGCGTCTCGGGTAAATGGCAGTAGCAGTGTTTGTTCGCTAAGATCCTAGTCACCATGGATTCGTAGTATGTTTTAGTCATCAGAACAATGTTCCCACCTTTGTCCGAAGCTTTAATTTCTAAGTCTGGGTGATTTTTTAAGGCTTGAATGGCTTGTCTTTGGGAATAGGAAAGATTTCCTGGAGTTGCTGACGTAGTAATTTCTTTTATATCTTTAATAGTTCCCATAAGGAAAGCCCAAATGTGTGAATTAGTGGTTAGTTCTGGAAAACGTTGTGATTTGGATTTGAATTTTTTGGGGTTAGATGCGCGTATAGTAGACGCCGCTGTCTCTTGTAAGGGATTTGATTCTTGTGACGATTCATTTTCCTCCAAAAGGAGTATAAGATCTCGGAGGGCTCGAAAATCCTCCATAGAGAAGTGTTTTACTTGTTCTGATATCGCTTTATCTTGTTTGGATTGTATCACTTGTTTATCGAAAAGGAATTTGTATGTTAAATTGCGCGAGAAAAGATAGACATCTTTTATTGTCTCATATTTGTCGATATTGGTCGAAGGGCAGAAGCTTAATCCATATTTAAGGACATCAAGTGTCTCCTTGTCAAAATGATAGGGTGTTAGGTTAATAACTTCCAAACCTGTGGTTATGTCGGTGTTGTCATGTTCGTGAGCAATTGAAAATTTGCCTGTGTATGGGGTGTTTAGATATGTGCATCCAGAGTGCTTTGTCTAGTGTTAGGTGCTCGTTGTGTCAAAGGTGGAAGAATAGTGGGGGGATTATAACCCTGATTGTTCATCGAATCATTAGGGTTCGAGTTTGTGTGACCTACCTCAGTGGGGCCTGTAGTGTTCGGTTGTGTCGTATTTGGTGTTTGTGATTGATTACTCAGTATCTGTATTGCTTGTAGGGCTATCGCCCCCAAGTATTTAGGTTGTGTTAGTGATCTTCCATTGGACTGTGACAAATGTCCTTGTGTTTGTGGGTGTGACGAGAATCTAGTATCCGTATTTGGAGGGCGTTTTTTAGAGGAAGGTGTGTAAGAGTTCCCTCCATAGTCTCTTTTTCGTGCTGTAGAATTGTCTCGGGAGTTATATTGGTGTTGTTTGGGGGAAGAGGATGTTGATCTAAATGAGGAATCTGATTCAGTATCCTCATCAGTAGCCCCATAGTTGTTGTTAGTCTTCGGGACACGGTGGTAATTTCTAGAGCCCTTGCGTTGCATGGGATTCTGCCAATGGTATGCAAAGCCTTCGGAGAAGGCTAATCGGTCTTTTGATCATTTATTTTGTTTTTTATAAATGATGTCTTTGGTAATTCTTGTTATATAGTCTTTAGTTTCCTGGACTCGTTTGGAAAAAAGGGTGTGTTCCCTGATAGTTTCATTCGATGTTTGTAGTAGGAAGATCTCCTGGTCTAGTGTGTTTAGTTCTGTCTGGTAGTGGAGTATCAGGAGTTTCATTAATACCATACTGCACTGGGTCAGTATGTTTTCCCATTTAAGTCTAAATTCTGGGGATGTTGCTTGAAAGGAGGGGTAGAGTTGGATCCTAAGACCTAAGGGATTAATGCTTTCTCGTACGTATTTTTGTAAAAATTCGATGTGCCAATGTAGATTGGCTTTCTTTTTGAGAACACGTTTAAGTTTAGCCATATATTGGTTTATACCGATTTCTTGTTCAGTGTCTGTGTTGCAATTCTTTTGGATCTCTGTCATATAGCCCAACCAGCCAGTACCAACAAAATCCATAGTACATATATATATACACGTAATCAATAATTGATTATTAATTGACATAGAAAAGTAAGGAAAACATAAGAGAAGGGGGGGGGGGGGGAAGTTACTCAATAATTGAAACCTCTAGTGTATTAGCTGTAATGGTTAGAAAATTGATAAGCAAAAGGAAAACTGGGGGGTACAAATAACCACTAAAATGTGTTCAATATGCCCAGGTGCTTCCACCCATATTAATTAGAATAGATTAAAAGTGTATCAACGCATAGTGGTCATGCGGATACGAACTAGGTTACAGGTGCCACGTCTTATTTATATAATTAGGAGAACAAGAGAATGTAAGTGGGCTCAAGACTTTATAGGCACAATAATGAAAATAATATATAATTAAAATTCTATTTTATTTGGAAATTAATTTAAAAAAGGATAGAGGATAACATTTTTTTTTTTTTTCACCTCAATTGTTGTTATGATATCCTCATGCCGTTTATTGTTAATTTCCACTATGTTCTATACCAATGCGATGTAATTTTCATTTTTATCCTTATTTTCACTTCTCTAGAGGCTGCACCTTTACCATGGGTTAGACCCCTTCCCTGCACTGTATGGCGGTGCATATTGGCAATGTGCGGCCGCCCAGCGCCACATCTACCTTAGATGATTGGCGCATAGGGTGTACCTTGATGGCCGTGTTGACATGGATACGGCTGCGTTACTACTCCCCCATCCTCCATGTCGGGCGGTCAACTCTCTGGCTGCATAGGGGGGTGAGACCATTACGGCTGATCTCTCTGTATTCCTGGTTGCCAGGATGCTGAGATGCGTCTGCCCCCTCCCCCCTCGGTGCGCCGTCAGTCGTCTGGCCCGCGCTGGAGATGGTGAGCCTGCGCAGTCGCTCCGGGTCCGCTCGGTTGCCGGGATACTAGGATGCGACTGCCTCCTCTTTCCCCGACGCACCGTCAGCTGTTCGGATGACGCCGGGGATCGAGGCATGTGCAGTACGCGCCAGCGGCCGGCCTGAATGATGTCACGTCGGCGATGCCGATTGGTGACTACAGGCGGGGCGGATGTACAAGAGACGCCTACTTGGCGTCTCTCCTTGTACTATCCACAACACAAGCCGCTCTATACGAGACGGCTGTGCGGCTCTTCACCACCAACTCCCCCGTTTATCAACCATATGCTACATACTCAGGTAAGCTTGTATTCCTACTACTCTTCATAACAGCTTACTCATGGCTTATCCTCATAATATATTTTATTGATATCACAGACTCAGCAGGACTGGGGGTCAGAAAGAATAACTTTCCAAGGAAATAATCCTATATGCACCTTTATGCAATACCTACATCTGCCTCTGATTGACACCAGATCCCCTTCCATCAAACTATAACCGCTGATAGTGCTGTGAATTACCAATACTGACTAACGACATTGCTGTGGTTCCGTTTCTTCCTCCCCTTCCTTCTAAGTATAGTTATACATTTATCAGGGTAAGTGTAATCCAATTTAATTTATCCTTTAATACTTTATTCTTTAATACTAATACTAGAATATATATTACCAGGGACCACATGTGACTGTCATATACTTCACCATTCAATAGTATAATTCCCTCTGAGTCTCTTTTCATAATTATTAATCTTGATGGTTATTCAATTATCTTGAAACATCTTTCTATATAAAATATAGACATCAATACAAACCACTCATAACTTGGAGTTATTTTTGTCTCTTCCTTTCCCCGCTCCCTTTCCCCCATATCCCTCCCCTCCCCCCCTTCCCCCCCCACCTTTTCCCTTTCTTCCCCTCCCCCCCTTCCCCCCCTCTTTTTCCCCTCCCCTCTTCCCCTTCCCCCTCCCCTCCCCTCCCTCCCCCCCCTTTCTTCCTCCCCTTTCCTACCCCCCTTTCCCTCCCCTTCCCTTCCCCTCCCCCCTCTTCCTTCCCCCCTCCATTCCTCTCCCCCTTCCTTCCCTTTCCTGTTCCCTCCTATCCTTTCAAAACCCCCCCTTCCCCTCCCTTCCCGTTCCCTCTTTCCCCTCTCCCCCCTTCCCCCCCCCCTTGCATCTTTTCGCCCCCTTCTCCTACCCTAACCATACCTGACTATATATCTTACCATGTACTCTACACCCTACCCTTTTTCCTTATGATTAATTTGTATGATGTTACGTCCGTCCCCGCATTGCCTCCGCTCCGCCTGATCACTGTAGGACGGATACCCCCCTGGTAATTTAGGAACAGCCTCTTTGCACTATTCTACTACATTGTTTAGATACAAATTGTTATGTAAACACAATGTTATGCTGCATTTTTCACAATTGTATTATTCATTACAGCATGTAATTCTGTGCTCCTGAGGAAGCGCATGTGGCGCGTAACATGTCGAGCCTAGACAGAATCTGATTGCCACCAGCACATAGCGTTTGGTTCAACGAAATGTACTGTAATTATATGGATCAATAAGTTGCATGTCCCTTGTTGGTTCTAAATCTTGCTTATCTATATTACTTAAACCATTCAGCTGTGTATGGAGTGCATAATCTGTAAACTATGTATGTCTTCTGATTTTTTCCTCTATCCTTTTTTAAATTAATTTCCAAATAAAATAGAATTTTAATTATACATTATTTTCATTATTGTGCCTATAAAGTCTTGAGCCCACTTACATTCTCTTGTTAGCCTTACATTGGTGGTCAGTGAAAAAATTGCCCCTTTAGGGCTGATTCACTCCAGGACAGTGTGGGAAGAAGTCACGTGACCTGACGTAACACGTAGGGCGTGGCCGGAGTACACAGCAGACTGGAAGTGATGTAAGAGGCGGAAAACACTGATTTTTTTTTTGTTTAAAGCACAGCTTGCTGAACTTAGTAAGCAGTTATTGTTTTAATAAATGGTCTTTTTAATGGTAATACACTATTGGAGGCTCTTTTGTCTACTTAAAGGGGTTGTAAACATGTCATACCTCCACTGTGCAGTTTGTTTTGCACAGAGTGGCCCTGATCCTGGACTTCCGGGGTCCCACGGCGGCGCTGGTAGCCCATCCCTGCATTGAGTGTCCACGTTGGCTCTCCTAAGGTGGACACCCAAGACAACGGGGGGGATAGGGGGCCGGTCAGTGTCAGAAGTTTTTTTCCCATTAATGCATAGGATGCATTAAGGTGAAAAAACACAAGGGTTTACAACCCCTTAAATCCTTATATGGGAGTCATGATCTATATCTGAAGATAAGCTGAGGAGTCCCTGGAAGAATGGACCATCTTACCCATATTGGAGGCTATTACAAGGCTCATGTTATGTACCCTTGAGACGAGAGTTCTGTGAGCACTCAGGTGGTGGTGGAGGCAGAAAGAATCTTTGGGATTACTGTCACATTAAAGGACTATTTTATCATTTGAACACTTGAATTACAAGTTTATTTTGAACACTTTATTATATTGCAGCAATGTATTTCAGCAATTCTCCACAATTTGGATATATATATAATTTTCCCATAGTAGTGCAGAGGATCACTTATTATTCGTATATAGTGCGGGAAAGACGTGTTCAATGCATGTTTTCTATACCACAGGTGATCGCACTGCCCTTGCGGGTGCCAATGTATTGTTAACGGCACACCAAATGCAGATCGCATATGCAGATTGCAGATACCAAATACATTTTCCAGCACCGAATCGCATGGTATTGCAGTGCCATGCAGTTTGATGTAGTGTGTTTTTAAAAGTAGTGTAAGCACTCCATTTTGTGTGGTCTGGTGCATTTTGCAGTTTATTAAAATGAATGGGCTGTTAAAATGCACCACACGTGCACTCATGGTTCTCGAAAATATGCATTCCTGTGCGATCTCGGTGTAAACCAGCCCTTACATTTTTCAGCCTTTCAGTCAGCTAAAAAAAATCATTATTATCATGCTGCTGGCTCTGCTAAGTGGCTTTGACCCTGGAACTAGGCAGGCACAATCACAAGGGAACACAATCAGCCATAGCCTAAGGAACCCCTACCAACTTCTAAGCCAGTCTTTCTCAACCTTTTTAACTTTCTGGTGTCAGGGAACCCCTGCTAATAATTGCTTATCTGCAACACACTGTGTATTAGTGTTATGGTCATTGTGAATAATGCTCTTTACATTTGTGGCCATTGGAAAGAATCTCCCCTTACACATAGCTAAAATAATCATTGGTGTCAGTGGTTACTTACTGTATCTAAGAAATTGCTCCTTGCTCAAAGAACCCCTAGCAACTGCTTGAGGAAATCAAGGAAAGAAAGGGGGGGATCGCCACCTAAGTTCAGTATTGAAATCCACTATTTATTCACAAATATTAAAAACACTCACAAGATATGTGGTGTGTAATCATCAAAACAATAGTCCGTGGTCGCTCGCTGTATCCTGCAGGATCTGCCGCATCTAGAAGCCTGTAGAAGGAGCAGGCGGCTCCGAGCTCATAGCCTGTCATCTCTGCGGTCGCTCCTCTTCCCGATGACATCACTTCACCCATGCGATCCACGCTGGTTCCAGTGGACTTCTGATGTACGCAGGGCGCCCTGGCACCACAGTTTTCATCCACGCGGCTGGTTTGTGGTGGCAGATCCTGCAGGATACAGCGAACGGCCATGGAGTATTGTTTTGATGAGCAATTACACATCATATATCTTGTAAAGTATTTTTAATCTTTGTGAATAAATAGTGGATTTTAATACTGCACTTGGGTGGCGCTTCCCCCCTTTCTTTCCTTGATTTCTTCAACAGAGCTGGCCAAACTCTGAGGATGGCTGCACCGGTGTTGACTACCATTACTACCACCATGGACTTTTGGTCACTTAAGGACATTGCTACTCTGTGTTAAAAGTGTAGACACATGCAAGCTGGTCCTTGACCCTCTTGTGCACCAGAACTATCCTTATCATTGTCTACCTCTTGAGGAGGCTTTTGGTTCCTTGGAACTCTGGTTGAGAATGTCTACTTTAGCTGGAGATATAGGTCACCTGAAGTTGACATCTGCTGTCTCACAACTGCCTGTCCTCACACATTCAGAATTCAGAAGAGCTCAGGCAGTTGACATCCATCAGACTTAAGGAATATCTAACTGTCTGAAAGCATCTCCTATATTTTTAGTATGACAGGTTACTGGTCCAGTTTATTGAGGCCCCGACTAGGAATGACACTCTGCTGGTAATCTCAAACCACGCAGAGCTTATTATCAATATTCATATAAAAGAGCATCTGGGTAGCAGTGACCATAACATGATTTAATTTAATGTTGTAAGCAACAAACACACATGGGTAAGCTAAACACACTTAACTTTAAGAGAGCAAATTTTCCAAAGATGAGGGCTGCTCTCCAGGACTGCTCTCCAGGACTTAGACTGGGAGGGAATATTGGCATCAATGGACACAGAATAGAAATGGGAATTCCCATAGACAATAAGCTTAAAAGGCTAAAAATAAAACCTATGTGGCTCACAGTCAAAGTTAAAATGACTATAAATAATAAAAAAGAGCTTTTAAAAAATATAATGAAGGAACACTATCATTGTTTAAATGTTACAAAGAATATAGCAGAATATGTAAAAAGGAAATCAAGGACGCAAAAATTCAAAACAAATGACAAATTGCAAAAGATAGTAGAACAAACCCCCAAAAAATCTTCAAATATATCAATAGTAAAAATGTCAGGTCTTAGCATGTAGGCCCTTTACAAAGTAATCTAGAGCGGGTGACAGACAAAGAGAAGGCAAATTTATTAAATACTTTTTTCAGCTCTGTATTTACAAAGGAGCATGGGGGAGCTCATGTCCATAATGGGGATGGTATTGACACAACCCCAAATGATTCACAATGGCTCAAAAGGTATATGGTCCAGAAATATTTAGACAGAATAAAGGTGGATAAAGCACCTGGACCAGATGGCATCCACCCACGGATCCTAAAAGAATTGAACTCTGTAATTTCAAGGCCATTGTTTCTAAATTTTAGGGACTCATTAATGACAGGAATGGTACCACTGGATTGGTGCATGGCCAATAAGGTGCCCATATTTAAAATGGGATCAAAGTCTTTACCAAGTAACTATAGACCTTTTAGTTTAACTTCTATAGTCGGGAAGATACTGGAGAGTTTGATAAAAGACCACATAGACGAGTTCTTGTTGGAAAAAAATATTTTAAGTGTAGCGCACTACCCCCGTAGGAGCTGCTGGTAGTTCATTCCTTTCTGTTAGTGTAGCTCTGTTCTCCTCCCCTGCACGAATGACACAGCAGACAGCCCAGAACAGTTGAACATTAAACTTTATTCTTTTCCCTTATTGTATGGCAGAAAAGAATATGCAATATGTACAGTCTGTATTTTCCGGAAGTATGAGTTGCCTCTCTAGATTAAAATCCCATCTCCAACCAGAACTCTAAACTGCCTGGGAGAAGGATCAGTTGAGATGCTCTTTACAATTCTTGCCAGCACTTATTGCGGTACTGTGATACAGAGTCACTCTGAATAACTCTCACTGATTTGGCGTTAAGTGAAGTAAATCCTGAGAATACATAGTCCAGATTATATAGAGCCACTCTGAATAACTCTTAACCTGCACTTGCTTCCATTTATACTTTGCAGCTTTCCTCCCTCCTGTTTACTGCTACTTCCCAACTTTACAGCACTTCCAAGTTATACCCAAAGGACGTTACTCTGAATAAAGTTCTTTGGCTGACTGATTGGATTTCTCCTGGGTATTAATTCTTTAAGGCCCAACTCCCTGCAGTCTTCTTCATTGACCCGCACTCCAACACTCTTTTTGGGGTATTGATTCTCTAAGGCCGAAGTCCTGCACCTCCTCCTTCATGACACGCACTTTAACACCTTTAAGTCTTTTGGAAGCACTGTTTTCCTGGGTTTCCACTCACTTGTACTCCTGATCAACAGTCCATGTTTGCCATGGAAGATTGATCTCCCAGTTCTTGTTAGTAGTAGTAACTTCCTCCTGATGGCTCCTCCATCTCCCCTCCCGCATGGCATGTTCCCCTCCCCAGAGGGGAGAGCGCCCGAGCTGCACCAGCCCTATGGCAGGCGCAGCACTTTGAAGTGTCTTATGCGCTGTGGCATTAGAAGAATTGTAATCTCTGACTTTTAGTCCAAACAAGACTATCTTTTACTTTATAATTCCTCTAGTGCTGTTCTATGGAAGTAGTAGGTTTAAAAAGCACACCAAACCTTTATGATATCTTCTTTATTAACTTCAATTTTTCTTCATATATAACTCTGACAATTTAGCAGCAGGCAGTGCATGTACAAACATGTTGAATAAAGTATAACAAATGGTGATTCAACTGTTCAATCTTGTCATTTTACATAAAATTGTAGATGTATTTCTCTCTTCAGTATCTGTACTTTCACTTTAAAGTTCCTTAGACACTTTATGATCTCTCTGAGAGGTATATCTGAGGCTTAAGAAATAGTTTTACTTGTTTGATATTGCAATGTGGAGTTTGCTTATTTGCTTGTTTAAACGTTTGTTTGCTTGATTTGATTTGTTTGTTTGGTTTGTTCGTTTGATGGTTTGTTTGGTGGAACTACAAGTGAACACATAACTAGTTCAGTATACAGTTCTAATCACATTATATAACAATAGTAACATATATAACTGTATTAAATACCTATTTTGGCCACTTGCTTCCATAAAACTGAACTCTGGCTGGATCTGCAATCTGTTCAGGTCCACTCTCTCTGATATAATGAGATCTAGCAATGTGCTGGATAAATTCTAGACAAAATAATAGGTGTAAGGCTGGCTGTGATTGGCCTAAACTCTTGCTCAGTGTAAGATTGGCTGTGACTGGCCAAAACTCCTGAGAATCACAAAGACTTAACTATATGCTTTCTGGTTTGCTTCTGTGAACACAAATATGCAACTGTTACATGACATCCATATGTCCGATGGAGCCCACACACGGTCGGAATTTCCGACAACACGCTCCGATCGGACATTTTCCATCGGAAAATCCGACCATGTGTACGGGCCATTAGACATTTTACTTTAAGTGCTATAACAATCAATACGACTATTAAGGAGACTTTCACTTTAAATGCAATAGCAATAGGTGCAGGCAGTAAAAAATGACTTTCACTTTAAATACTTTAGAGTCCTTGCAGTACAAACTGTCCCTTGTTTTTTACTTACAGTCCTTTTTATTCCTGAACACGAAAATGTCTCTTTCTTGTCAAGCCTTTGTGCAATGATAGTAATAAAGGAAAGTTCTGACCTTATTCTGAAGAGCAGGGTCTTAAAGGAGACTTGTCTTTCTTGATCTGATGCTGTATTCTGACTTGCGATGCTTTGTGCTGACTTGCGATACTTTGTGCCGACTTGGGATGCTTTGTGCCGACTTGCGATGCTTTGTGCCGACTTGCGATGCTTTGCGCTGCAGGCTTTGGGCCTAGTGGTGGGAAACTAGCTGGCTGCAGTACGTGATCTCTTCGTGCGTAGCGGTGTAGACGCTCTAGCTCTGGACTTTGGTCTCCCATCATCCGTCTCTTTCTCTCTCTAGGGATCGCAGGAGGGTTGGCGCTCTTTCTGTAACTATGCCTTTTCTGTTCTGCTGCTCAAATGTCCTCTTTTCTGTGCAAGTTGAGGAGCACTATCGCTTCGCCCTCAAAGACAACAAATAGTTCCACTGTGGCAGGTGCAGGACTTTGAAGTGCCTTATGCGCTGTGGCATTAGAAGAATTGTAATCTCTGACCTTTTAGTCCAAACAAGACTATCTTTTACTTTATAATTCCTCTAGTGCCGTTCTATGGAAGCAGTAGGTTTAAAGAGCACACCAAACCTTTATGATATCTTCTTTATTAACTTCAACTTTTCTTCATATATAACACTGACAATTTAGCAGCAGGCAGTGCATGTACAAACATGTTGAATAAAGTATAACAAATGGTGATTCAACTGTTCAATCTTGTCATTTTACATAAAATGGTAGATGTATTTCTCTCTTCAGTATCTGTACTTTCACTTTAAAGTTCTTTAGACACTTTATGATCTCCCTGAGAGGTATATCTGAGGCTTAAGAAATAGTTTTACTTGTTTGATATTGCAATGTGCAGTTTGCACGCTTATTTGCTTGTTTAAATGTTTATTTGCTTGATTTGATTTGTTTGTTTGGTTTGTTCGTTTGATAGTTTGTTTGGTGGAACTGCAAGTGAACACATAACTAGTTCAGTATACAGTTCTAATCACATTATATAACAATAGTAACATATATAACTGTATTAAATACCTATTTTGGCCACTTGCTTCCATAAAACTGAACTCTGGCTGGATCTGCAATCTGTTCAGGTCCACTCTCTCTGATATAATGAGATCTAGTAATGTGCTGGATAAATTCTAGACAAAATAATAGGTGTAAGGCTGGCTGTGATTGGCCTAAACTCTTGCTCAGTGTGAGATTGGCTGTGACTGGCCAAAACTCCTGAGAGTCACAAAGACTTAAGTCTATGCTTTCTGGTTTGCTTCTGTGAACATGCTGTCTTCTTCTTTTCCTCAATCTCAAACCCCCCTAGGAGCATATGACCTTATCTTTTATAACAGTCCCGCCCCTGCCCAAGCAAAACAATGATTGGTTCAGAGGGGTCTCCAAAAACTACCTGCCACTCTTCTCCTTCAGTCCACCCACTTTCCAGAACATTTCAGGGAAAATGATGGAAATCTTACAGGGCAGAGTGTAGGTGACCACACCCTCCTCCATTCTAACAAACCTCCCAACCACATTAACCAACCAGCTTACACCAACAGGGCAAAACACTGGCAATTTTACCTGACACCAATCCTAACTGACTACTTTAGCACACACCTAAGTAGGTGGGCGCTACATAAGTAACAGACAGCATGGATTCATGAAAGACAGAAGTTGTCAAACAAACCTGTTTTCTTTTTATGAGGAGGTAAGAAAAACCTTGGACAGAGGGGTGTCTGTGGACATGGTATACCTGGATTTTGCAAAAGCGTTTGACACAGTTCCCCACACGCGGCTCGTATGTAAGGTAAACTCTGCAGGCTTGGAAAGATCAATTTGTAAATGGATAGAAAATTGGTTAAAAGACAGAACTCAGAGAGTAGTGGTTAATGAGGCTTACTCTAAATGGTCTAAGGTTATCAGTGATGTACCCCAAGGTTCAGTGCTGGGACCCCTACTTTTTAATATCTTTATAAATGATGTAGAGTCTGGGATTAAAAGTAAAATTACTGTCTTTGCAGATGACACCAAGCTATGCAGGGGTATAACGTCCTTACAGGATGTCTCCAACTTACAAGCCAACCTTAATGCACTGTGTAATTGGGCAACTAAGTGGCAAATGAGGTTTAATGTTGATAAATGTAAAGTAATGCACTTGGGGGCTAAGAGTATGCATGCATCATACATACTAGGGGAAGTACAACTGGGGGAATCAATGGTGGAGAAGGATCTGGGGGTTTTGGTAGATCATAAGCTCAATAATAGCATGCAATGCCAAGCTGCAGTTTCCAAAGCGAGCAAAGTCCTTTCTTGTATTAAGAGAGGTATGGACTCCAGAGAGAGATATCATTTTGCTCCTGTACAAATCATTAGTAAGACCTCATCTGGAATATGCAGTTCAGTTTTGGGCACCAGTTCTCAAAAAGGATATTGGGAAGCTGGAGAAAGTGCAGAGAAGGGCAACCAAACTGATAAGAGGCATGGAGGAGCTTAGCTATGAGGAAAGATTAGAGGAACTGAATCTATTCCCTCTTGAAAAGAGGAGATTAAGGGGGATATGATGAACATGTACAAATACATAAGTAGTCCATATCGTGGACTCGGTGTTGATTTATTCACTTTAAGGTCATCACAGAGGACAAGGGGGCACTCTACGTCTAGAGGAAAAAAGATTTAATCTTCAAATACAGAAAGGTTTCTTCACAGTAAGAGCTGTGAAAATGTGGAATAGACTCACTCCAGAGGTGGTTCTGGCAAGCTCAGTAGATTGCTTTAAAAAAGGCCTGGATTCTTTCCTAAATGTACACAATATAACTGGGTACTAACATTTATAGCTAAGGTTGATCCAGGGAAAATCCGATTGCCTCTCAGGGATCAGGAAGGAACTTTTCCCCCTGCTGTAGCAAATTGGAGCATGCTTTGCTGGGGGTTTTAGTCCTTTGGAACAACTGTGGGTATAGGTTTGTGTATATGGGATTGTATATTTTTAATTATTTTTTCTTGGTTGAACTTGATGGACTTCTGTCTTTTTTCAACCTGACTAATGTAACGGGTTCCTATTAATTTAAATATAACCATGAAAATCTAAGGACAACTTAATATTGGAAAATTATTTGACTGACACCTGACAGCCACATCATAATGTTCACTTGTAGCCTGCAAAGACCCTTATGCCCCATACACACGATCTGATTTTCCGACAACAAAACCTTGGATTTTTGTCCGAAGGATGTTGGCTCAAACTTGTCTTGCATACACACGCTCACACAAATGTTGGCCAAAAATTCAGAACATGAGAACGTGGTGACATACAACACGTACGACAAGCTGAGAAAAAGGAAGTTCAATAGCCAGTGTGGCTCCTTCTGCTTGATTCAGAGCATGCGTGAACTTTTGTGCAACAAACTTGTGTACACACGATCGGACTTTCCGACAGTGTTTTGCTGGTGGAAAATTTGAGAACCTGCTATCAAACATTTGTTGGCAGAAATTCTGACAGCAAATGTTCGATGGAGCATACACACGGTCGGACTTTCCGACAATCAGCTCACATGGAACATTTCCCGTTGGAAAATCCGACCGTGTGTACACGACATTAGATTAAAAAAAAATAAAAAACTAACACATCGATAGTTTCCCATAAGAGGGCTGTGCTGGAGCTGCAGATTCCCCATAAACACTCTGATCATTGACTGGAAAGTCATCTATTTATGAGCCTATAAAGGTATAATAACAATACATTACAATAACATGAAAGGACCTAGCATCAGGTGCGTTTATTTGTTCATAAAAATTGACATTGCCCTTCAATAAATTTTTATTTCAACTTCAACGGTTTCATCCAGCTTTAGAACCAATAAAATGTTGTTAATATTAAGGAGCTTTTTTGTACTGGTGAGAACCCATACACTGATCTGTATTATCCTAGGTCAGTAATGGCTTACTGTATCTGTGTTGTTTTTGGCCATAGTCATGTTTTATGCACAGATGTAGCCATTTTTTCTGCCATTACATAGTATTTGATTGAGATCAGCTGTACAAGACAGAGAAACTGATGGATTGTCATTAATTAGCATATACAGCATTGGCTCAGTATGAGTATGATATGATTGCAAAAACATTGCATGGAGTTCGCTAAAAGGACACAGTGAGCAGCAATATAGTAATCATATTTTGTTCAAGGTCTCAGCAAGCCTATTGAGACTAAATCTTTTGCAACTAAACACATTGATTAAATGACATATTTTAGACAATGTCATTCTCAGGATGGAGCAAATGTAATACTTATGTTCCTGATATTAGCAATAGTTTTAGCAGTTAAATACTCCATATGCAGTTATTAATAATGTGTCACTTTTCACAGCCAATTACATCTTTTTTGGGTTATAGACATATTAAATGAAGTTGCATCTATAACAAAACTCTGTTTTCTTTTATTTTGAATGGAGTAGTGATGAAAAGAACCTCTGTCATGTTTTTATTGACTGTGCCAGTGTTGCCACTGGGCAATTTGGCCTCATGCCCATGGGCGTTATAAAAAATGAGCTGTAAAGCTAGTACGGATGCCAAAAGCAGCGTTAAAAATACAATTTTATCAGCGTTTTGCATTGGCGTCAATGCGCGTTTAGCTACAGTACGCTAGCTTTTAGCAGCATTTCTCTGCCTCTATTCAAAATCATTGGTTCCCTATGGGAGCCCATTGATTTGAATAGAAGTCGCACCAGAAGTTAGATCATGATGATCCAACTTGCTGAGGATCTTGAAGGGGAACCCCCTGCCAAAATGAAAAAAAAGAATTAGCGTGAGGTTCCCCCTCAGGACGATACCAGACCCTTTGGTCTGGTATGGATTTTTAGAGGAACCCCCACGCCAAAAAAATGGAGTAGGGTTCTCCTCAAGATCCATACTAGACCCTTATCCGAGCATGCAACCTGGTAGGTCAGGAAAGGGGGGCTGAGCAAGCGCCCCCCCCCTGGACCATACCAGGCCACATGCCCACAACATGGGGTGCTGAGTGCTTTAGGGCAGGGGGGCCCTGCGCCCCCCCACCCCAAAGCACCTTGTCCCCATGTTAAGGAGGACAAGGGCCTCTTCCCGACAAGCCTGGCCGGTGGTTGTCAGGGTGTGTGGGCGGGGGCTTATCGGAACCTGGAAGCCCCCTTTAACAAGGGAGCCCCCAGATCTCGGCCCCCCACCCTATGTGAATGAGTATGGGGTACATTGTACCCCTACCCATTCACCCAAAAAAGTGTAAAAAATAAACACAGTACAGTACACAGGTTTTTAAAGTATTTTATTAAGGCAGCTCCAGCATCTCTTCCGAGCTCTTCTCCCTCCTCTGGTGATGTCTTCTCCCTCTGCTGGTTCTTCTCCCTCTGCCGGTTCTTCTCTGTCCGCTGTATTCTCCCTCTTTTGAGGGTCTTCTCACTGTTTTGCCGGGTCTTCTCCCTCTGTTCTTCTTCTGATGTTGACTCAACGCGAACTCCAGATGTAATGCTGGGTCTGCCATGCGCCAGGGTTTGGTATCGTCCTGAGGGGGAACCCCACGCCAATATTTTTAAAATTTTGACGGGGTTCCCCTTTAAGATCCACAGCACACAAGTCGCACCGCAAGTCGGATCATCATGATCCGACTTCTGGTCTGACTTCTATTCAAATCAATGGGCTCCCATAATAGAGGCAGAGAAACGCCTGACGAGGCTTAATGCTCTGTATACATGGTTAAACCGCGTTTAACAGCTTTTACCAGCTTTTACCAGCATCTGGCATTATTACAGCTCTAGCACTGGAGCCTCAGAACGCACTGGTCCTGGGTTTTTTTTGGAGCTTAAAAACGCATATGCCACTTACAGCTCCTTAACGTCTGTGTGTGCATGAGGCCATAGAATAACATGGAGAGGTGTTTTTAAGCTGTAAAAAACTCTCCTAAAAGCAGCTATAAAAACGCTCGTGGGCATGAGGCCTTACTCTATCTTTGTCCTAGTGATGATTGTCATCAGTACAGAATGGGAAATCCAAAATATTACAGTTATTACTTAACTCTTTCCCGCCTACCCCAACTTCCCTTTAAAAAAGTTCTGACGGAAGCGCTCGGTCTGGTAAAACTAGCGTTCATAATGGAGATAGCACATTCGTCACGCTGCAAATTATTCGATATTTTAATGCAGTGCATTCTTTTGTTCTTTATAATGCTAGAATAATGAAGTTGTTTTGCTGCTGATATTCACACAGAGTTCTCACAAACTGATTTCTTCATTATTTCTTGTGATCTCATGAATAATCTTTTTTGTTTTTAAAGCCAGATCTCCATAATAATGTTTAGAATTATTTTTTATAATCATCTTTTGTTTTATTTTTCCTTGTCAAAAGAAGTTTATTGAGTATACAATGTTATAAAGATACATAAAGTAAGTTTACAAGGATCTATAAAGTAAGCTCATTGTTTTACAGTAGGGTTTATATAGGTAAATATCATGAAATTTCAAATATTAAACATTGGGTTCACGTAAACCTAAATTAAAGATATATATCATTTCCTTAGTTACTTTTGTAGGTATTTAAATGATTTATACCTACTATACATATTGTTTACAAGTAGAGTGTATATAGGTCAAATAAATTCTGATAATGAGCTTTAATCGTAAGGTGGAGAAAAGGAAAGAGAAAGAAGAAAAAGGGTTGAAAGGTAGAGGTATGGTCCACAAGGTTGTCCCGCTCGTCAGTTTATTATTCTTTTTAGTTCTCTTTGAAGCCTTAGAATGGGTGTCTCTGTAAGTCATTTAATCTGTTACCATGGCAACAGGACAGAGTCATTGAAGTTTGACAGGAACTGTTGTTTTATCCAAGGATGCCAAAGTTTTTCAAATTTTGGAATTTGATTTTGATCGATGGCTACCATCTTAGCATGGGACATTGTATTATTCATTCTGTGAATTGTTTCTGCTAGTACCAATGTAGGAGATTTCCATGCCTTGGCCACTGTTTGTTTTGCAGCCGTTATTAGTTGGATCATAAGTTTGAATTGAGAGAGTGTTAACCATTCCGGTTTTAGATTAAGTAAAGATAATATGGATCTGGTTGTATTATTTTTTAAAATATTTTAGATGCAATCACGAAGACTTCCTTCCAGAAGGTTTGGATTACTGGGCACGTCCACCATATGTGTAAATATGTGCCTATTTCTGGGCATCCTCGAAAACAAAGAGCTGAGGTATTAGGTGAATATTTTGCCACTCTAGCGGGTACAAGGTACCAGCGAGTTAGGACTTTATAATTTGTCTCCAGTGCTAAGATGTTGGGTGAAGATGACTTAGATGTGAGCCATATGTTAGACCAGTCCGTGTCTTCTAAAGTTCGTCCCAGGTCCTTCTCCCACCTCTGAACGTAAGAGGGTCTATTAAGATTTGCTACTCCATATAATTGATTATAAAGTGATGAAATTGTACCTTTAGCAAATGGATCTTTTGTACAGATTGACTCAAAAATGGATAATTGGGATAATGGTGTATCCCCCTTTAGGAATGGTGTATAGAAATTTTTGATTTGGAGATATCTAAATATCTCAGAGTTTGGTAGATCATATTTTTCTCTAAGCGATGGGAATGAAAGGAATGATTTAGATGCTATGAAGTCATTTAGTGTCTGAATGCCTGATGTTGTCCAAGCTTTAAAAGAATTTGGGTAGATCCATGCCGGATAAAAGGCCGGATTTCTGATAAAAGAAAGGAGAGGATTGTGTGGAGATTGTAACTGATATTTGGTTTTTAGTTTATCCCAGAGAGATAAGAAGTGTTTAGTTATGGGATTATGAATTTTAAAGCGGTCTTTAGGATCAAGCCATAATAAATTTGATATTAATAGAGGATCATTTTCTGAAGCCTCTATAAATACCCATAATGGGATTTCCTGTTTTGCATGGTATTTGGACAGACTGGCCAAATGTGCTGCTCTGTAGTAGTTAGTAAAATTAGGGTATCCCAGGCCTCCTTTATTTTTGGGAAGATGTAGTGTGTGTATAGGTATACATGGTTTAGAAGAGCCCCATATAAACGAAGTTGCTCTTTTTTGTACTATTCTCAAAAAATAGGAAGGAATTGGAATAGGGAGGAGAAAAAAAGAGAAAAGAGAGCGCACCAGCCTAGTGCATTATCCTTGACAGGTTTATTGAATTAAAAACAAGATAAAAACTACTCACAAAAGTCGAAGGTAAAATCGCATAGTAAACACACAGAGGCAATTGTTCCAGTGGTAGCAGTTGTCCAGTTCCCAGGAAGGAGGCATACGGACTGCTGCTGGCTTACGCGTTTCGAAGGTTTAACCTTCTTCATCAGAGCCTTCGAAGGCTCTGATGAAGAAGGTTAAAGCTTCGAAACGCGTAAGCCAGCAGCAGTCCGTATGCCTCCTTCCTGGGACCTGGACAACTGCTACCACTGGAACAATTGCCTCTGTGTGTTTACTATGCGATTTTACCTTCGACTTTTGTGAGTAGTTTTTATCTTGTTTTTAATTCAATAAACCTGTCAAGGATAATGCACTAGGCTGGTGCGCTCTCTTTTCTCTTTTTTTCTTTCAACACTAGGACAATCCCATCCTTTGAGAGCAGCAAAGCCGAAATCCATAGTCCTTCTTGAACTTTTTTAGCCAACACACCAGTGCGCAAGAGTACTTTTTCGTCTTTTTATGGAATAGGGAGGACTCTGAATAGATAAAGCAATTTGGGTAGAATAGTCATTTTGATTGCATTAATCTTCCCTATCCAGGATAAAGGAAGTTGCGACCATTGTTTTATTAGATTTGTGATCTGTCTTAATACAGGAGGATAATTGGTTGAGAATAAGTCAGAATGAGATGCTGTTAAATGAATTCCAAGATATGGGATTGATTTTTCTGCCCATGTGAATGGGAGTGCAGCCCTAGCTGGGATCAATTCCATGTTTGTGAGTGAAATATTAAGCACTAGGCATTTCTTAGGATTAATCATAAGGCCGGATAGGGCTGCAAATCCATCAAGAGCTGGAATTAAGTTAGGACCAGAGACCTGTGGTGATGATAGAAAAAGTAATATATCGTCTGCAAATATACATAATTTGTGTGTAATACCTCCTACTTCAATGCCAGTTATAGTTTGGTTTGTTCTGATGTATTGGGCTATGGGTTCGAGTATAAGGGCAAATAATAAGGGAGATAATGGGCAACCCTGTCGGGTACCTCTTTCGATATTAAAGGCTTCAGATTTGTATCCAGCATATTTTATATAGGCTTTGG
The DNA here is from genome assembly GCF_042186555.1 of Aquarana catesbeiana. Lineage (NCBI taxonomy): Eukaryota > Metazoa > Chordata > Amphibia > Anura > Ranidae > Aquarana > Aquarana catesbeiana. The sequence continues at coordinate 301,942,447 of NC_133329.1, read as the reverse complement.
GTTTATTATATAATGCTTTGATCCATGTTAAAAAGTGGGGTCCAAAACCCCATTTTTGTAATGAATATTGCATATATTGCCAGGATACTGTGTCAAATGCCCTCTCAATATCGAGAGATAGAAAACATAAAGGGATTTTCCGTTTTTTAGCAATATGTGCCAATAACACTGCCCTGCGTATATTATCGCCTGCCTGTCTATTTGGCATGAAGCCTACTTGATCTCTATGTATTAATTTTCCTATAATGCTATTGAGGCGTTTTTCTATTATTTTTGCTAATAATTTAATATCGAGGTTTAACAGAGAGATAGGCCGATAATTCACACAGGAAGTATCATCAGAAAGGGGTTTTGGGATCATACAAACAATTGCCATTAGTGTTTCTTGCCGAAAAGAATGTCCATCTAGAAGTTTGTAAAAAGTTTCAGTGAGAATGGGAGAGAGTATTTCTGAGAATGTTTTATAGTATAAAGCCGAGTAGCCGTCTGGGCCTGGTCTTTTGTTAAGTTTTAGGTCTTTTATGGCGTTAGCAACTTCATCTATAGTTATAGTCTCATCCAAACTGCTTTTTTGATTCTGAGATAACTCAGGTAAGGTTATTTTTGAGAAGAAGGATTCAGCCTCTGTAGGATTAAATTCATTGTTTGTCTTGTATAAAGTTGCGAGATGTGAGTGAAATTTATGGACTATTTTAACTGGATTACAAGTGTAAACATTTTTTGATAATTTCAAACGTATTGGTTTGAAAGATTTGTTAGTTGAATTTAATGCCCGAGCCAAATATGTACCTGGTTTGTTTGTATTCATGTAGAAATTGTGTTTGGAGCGTTTGAGGGATTTATCAACTGACTCAGTGAGAAATAGATCGTATTCCAATCTAGATTTTTCCAGATGAGATTTTGTACTCTGAGATGGATTATCTTGAAATGATATGTAGGCTGCATTAAAATTGAGTTCTAGTTTTTTTGCTAGATTTTTGCGTTCCCGTTTAAATAGTGCCATTTGTCTTTGTATTGTACCACGCAAGACAGGCTTATGAGCTTCCCACAGTGTTATTGGGGAGATGTCTGTTGTATTATTAATTGATATGTATTCCTTTAAAGCTTGTTCAATGGCCATCTGATGTAGTGGGTGTTTGAGCATTATGTCCGGTAAGTACCACGTTGGGTCATGCGCTTTTGGTATGGCTGAGGCTATAGTAGTGTATACTGCATTATGGTCAGACCACGGAATCGGAATTATATCTGATGCAATAATTTCTGGTATCATTCCTATTGTTAGAAAAATATGATCTATTCTGGTGAAGGTTTGATGAGGGTGCGAGAAATAAGTGAATTTCTTTTTCATTGGGTTACTTTCTCTCCACGAATCTACCAGATTGTATTTGGAAAGAAGTTGAGAAAAAGGTAATCTAGAGGTTATTTTGGATGGTGTAAAAGGTGATTTATCTAGAAATGGGAGGAGGACCTGGTTCGAATCCCCACACATTATCACTGTTCCTATTTTGTGTGTATTAATCACTTGTAATATATGTGAGAGGAATGGTGTAGGTTGTTTGTTAGGAGCGTAGTAGGAAATCACCGTGATTGCTGTATCCATTATATAACCCATGAGTATCAGGTATCTACCTTCTGGGTCTTTAATTTCTGATGATAAGGTGAATGGTGTGGATCGGTGAAATGCAATTAGAGTTCCCCTTTGCTTGGTACAGGCAGAAGCCGTGTACATTTGTTGATAAAAAGGAGAAATATATTTTGGAGTAGAATCTTTGGTGAAGTGTGTTTCTTGGAGGCATACTATGTGAGCCTTCTTGTTATGGAAAGTACGGAAGGCTTTGGTCCTTTTTTGAGGGACATTTATTCCCTGAACATTCAGGGAAAGTATATTCAGTGGTGCCATGGCAATAGATCAAATAGTTTTGACTTACTTTTTGTTATGCAGAGCTGACTGCGCAGATCAACCTGTGTGGACTGAAGAGATGAATAGATAGAAAAGAAACCAGTGAATTCTGGAGTAAAGAGTAAACAAAAAACAAATGAGATTAGATGATACATTGTATAAATTATTTTTTGCAAGTAATCACAATTTACCCGTGAAAGAGAATAAATATCTCTCTCAGGGGAATAAGTGCCTTCGTCACACTCCCACATAATATGGTTGGGAGAATGAGGAGGGCTAATGGGGGTACACGGATCTTCCGCTTACAGGAGAGAAGTGCTATGTCAAAATGATGTTTCATTAATTGGAGTGCAGAATATAGTTTTTGTTGAAATTATTTATTCCAGGGTGGTTGTATATGGTTAGTCTTGCCCTAGGCTAAATAATTCAGTTAGAAAGGTACTGTTAATAACTTTGGTATTGATGAAGATAGTTTGAATTATTTTGGGATTTTAACCCTTTTAGAGTAAACAATTACATATTTTATTCATATGTAACTGTTTAGATATGTTAACTCATAAAATTGAGGTTGTATTGCTTCAGATTAGAATAAACAAAAACATAATTCTAGGAACTAGTTAGGTAATAATATATTTGTTTTAAGAAAAGAAAGAAAAAGCTTCCATTACTTCTGGATTATTGAACATATTTGTCCTAAAAAGTAATAAATCTATTGTTATTACCTGATAATATATAACTGAACAAGAATTTCCTTATTTCACTTGTATATTCTAAGGCTATATGAATCAGAAGTAATAAGAAATATAACTGGAATGTAACATGATCCCACACAGTGTGTGACTATCAGAATGCAGTTACATTCAGTTATAAATACAGGTTTTTTATAGAGAACCATCTCTTAGTATAATAAATGAAGAGATATCAGGAATTAGGATGTCAGTCCATTGAATCTTCTTGCAAAGAAAAAACAACAGGAAAGGCGCCTCTTAGTAAAACTGTATATTTAATGGAATATATGCATTAAAAACACTCACATTAAAAACTTAGATAGTCCGGCATGGGGAGTTCAGTATAGCCAAACAGGATTGCGTCCTCCTATGTCCATAGTCTTATTCCTCTATTGCTGACGGCTGGTCCGTGTGGTAGAAGCTTCCGGTATCAGTAAAGATCCACAACGAGGCTTGGGCACCGCCGAGTAGTCAATTGGGAGGCTGGGACGCTGGAACGCACATCCAAAGTATGTGCTGTACTGCCGTAAGGCGACGCGTTTCAGAGCATGCGCACTCGGGCGCGCTCCTTTCTCAAGCTTGAGAAAGGAGCGCGCCCGAGTGCGCATGCTCTGAAACGCGTCGCCTTACGGCAGTACAGCACGTACTTTGGATGTGCGTTCCAGCGTCCCAGCCTCCCAATTGACTACTCGGCGGTGCCCAAGCCTCGTTGTGGATCTTTACTGATACCGGAAGCTTCTACCACACGGACCAGCCGTCAGCAATAGAGGAATAAGACTATGGACATAGGAGGACGCAATCCTGTTTGGCTATACTGAACTCCCCATGCCGGACTATCTAAGTTTTTAATGTGAGTGTTTTTAATGCATATATTCCATTAAATATACAGTTTTACTAAGAGGCGCCTTTCCTGTTGTTTTTTCTTTGCATATCTGGAGTGGCTTCACCTCCCATCAAAAGGCTGCCCTATCTAGAAGCTGTTTGCATCTCACAAAGAGCGCAACGCTCAAAAGGACATTTCTATAGCAACATCTGCATATGACATTAACCATGTAACCTGCGCTATTTGTTTGTTTACTCATTGAATCTTCTTGGTCCATGGATGATGTGGCATAACGGCCTCTTTTGTGAGAATGATGATTCCCATTTTGTTCTGAAATTTTCTGGGTGCTGCCTGAAGGTGAAGATGATGCCATTCTTCTGCGTGTGGGAGTGTTGCTGCTTGTGGGTTCTGTCAGATTTAATTTTAAAAGGGTTTGTTGTAGTTCATCTGCTGATCTGCTTCTGTAAATTGTACCTTGGTAGTTAAATCTGACTGAAAAGGGGAATCCCCATTGATACATAATGTTGTGGCGTTGCAGTTCCATTAGTTGGGGTTTCATGGATCGTCTTTTAGTAATAGTAAGTTGGGATAGGTCAGCAAAAATTTGATAATTGTGTCCTTGAAAATTAAGTTCCTTTTTTTCTCTTGCAGCAATTAGTATTTGTTCTTTCGTTCTGTAATAATGAAATTTTGTGATTATATCACGTGGGGGTCCATCTTTCTTTTTGGCTGTGAGGGCTCTGTGTACTCTGTCCAGTTCTAAACGTTCAATAGGGATATCTGGCTTTAGTTCTTGTAATAGAGCAGTAATAGTAGATTGCAGGTCTGTCACTGTTTCAGGTATTCCCCTTATGCGCAAGTTTGAACGTCTGGCTCTATTTTCGTAATCTTCGAGCTTAGTTTGAAGTATTAAATTCTCTTTTTTTAATTGTTCCAATTCTGTTATATTTTCTTGGGTTGTAATTTCAATTTCATCCATTTTTATTTCTAAGGCTGCGGTGCGGTTTCCCAGCTCTCTTATTTCTTTGGTTAGGCTTTTTGTTATTTGGTCTGAGGTTTGTTTTAAAGCCTTATGAAGCATCTTTTCAAATTGTAATAATATTACTGGGGATACTGAGGAGCCTTGTGGAGAAGTTTGTGAGAGGATTTGTTCTGTATCTGACTCAAATGGAGAGTCTTGCTGTGACATTTTCTGTCTGTGAGAGCGCCCTGATGCTGTATCTTGTGAGGTGACTGGAGCTGCTTCAGCTGCAGTGAGTGCCTGTGAGCTCTTTGTGAGGTGATTTTTATTTCTGCCACGGTTTCCTCCCAGTACCATATTTCCTGCCCAAACTTTCACAGTTTGTTCCCTGGGGTAAAAAGGTTCAAATGGATACCTTTTGAGCCTGCAGGCTCCGCTTTGTCCTTCTCTTCTCTCCTCAGTGGTGTGGAGCTCTAACAATGCATGTCTGCTCAGCTAGGCTCCGCCTCCTGCCCCCCTCTTGTTTTATTTTTCAAGATCTCTTGTTTTTTGGATTATTTTTAAATTAGTTTCTAGTGATCTCCATAATTTTTTTTTTGGTGTGTCAAGTTTCCACAACAACATTATTATCTTGTATTTTTATAAAGCTCAAGGAGGTTAGTTTGTGTTGGTGTGCCTTGTTAATTTGACATTGTATTTTTGAAATGTACCTGCCTACTCACAAACAAACTGTCCTTTTTGAAGAAAAACACATAGGCAAGTATTTTCTTATTTAAAAAAATCTCCATTTATTCTGGCTCATAATAACAAAATAAAGAGGAAGGCAATGCTGGAGAAACTGCTTGAATTTGCAAAGCCTTTGGCCCCCAGGGCAGACATCAACTCTTTGTAAATTAAAATTGGTAGCCTGAGAAGTCCATATAATAGGGAGCACAATTTGGTCCAGGACTCTGAGAGATCAGGAACAGCAGCAGATGACATATATGTCCCTAGGCTATGGTACTACAACAGGCTGCGTCTTCTGTCAGACCAGACTGAACCCAGGCTATCACTTTATTGTCTTCCCTGCAGCCTTCCCTCCACGCTTCCCTGCAGCCTTCCCTCCACATATCAGCCAAAGGCCTCTTCAGCGTCGGGGGGTATTTTCAGGGCCGCATTGGCCTTCTTAATGAGGCCCAGTGCTGCCTCCTCCACGTTACTCCCCTTCCTGGCTCTTTTTGTTGTAAGGCGGAGGGGAGGCACCTGGGATTGGGTGAGGCTACAGGGCCCCGCCACCTCCTGGCTGATACTTACCCCCGCCTCCTCCTGGCTGACACTTACCCCCGCCTCCTCCTGTGTGCCACATTCGAGAGCCTCGTCCTAGTTGAGGGTCTTCCTGTGTATGAAAAAGGGACATAGTTTTAGTTTTAGGTTCATCTATCACACACAATTTTCAGCTCATGGCTGTTGCAAATTGAATGTTAATAAATAGAAAAGACTATCATTCTGAGCCCAGCATTTTTCATTCTTGTCACAATCATTTTTGGCCCCTACTGTCTATTGATATGTAAAACACTTTTTGTTAAATCATTCATTTGTTATCAATAATAACATCTCATTCACAACAATAATTTTCAGACAATAAATATGTTAAAAAATACTATACCTGGCTCCAGCTGGGCTCCTCCACTTCTCCCAGGATGGAAGGCCCAGGTTGGTCCTCGGAAGCCTCAGCTGGGGTTGAGGGTGGCTGGATAGAAGTGTAGAAAGTGATTCCCTGGCTTCCATCTGGTCTTCCATAAACTGCATCCTGTTGTAGTACCACAGACTGGGTTCATACACAGCCTCTGCTGCTGCTCCTGATCTCATGGAAGCCTGGACCTTATTAAGCTCTTCCTATACGTGCTTCTTAAGCTAACAATTTTCATCTCCACAAACTCGATGTCTGCGTTGGGGACCTGCGTCTTCACAAATTGCAGCAGTTTCTCCAGCGATGCCTTCCTAGCTGGTTTATTGCGATATAAACAGTTTTTAACCTCCCACAAATTTCTCATATCCTTGTACATGTCTATGAACTGGCCCATGAATTCAGGGTCTTTGAATTGTTTCTTATTTGCTACAAGACAAAACACAAGACAAAAACACTAATATCAGGCTAAACTCTCCCGATCTTATCCCAATATAGGCCTCAATCTAGAATCAGTATAGGCCACTGATGTCCCAAGTTAAAATGTTATCTTCGTTATAACATTCAGCGCTTTCGGTTCAACTTCCTCCGCACACAGAACGTAGGTACGACGTGTGTTAGCTTTATATGCACTGCACATGCGTGAAATTTCGCCCGCATCGCCCGCCCCTGATGTTCTTTCTTGAATATTCCCCGCCCCTTCTCTTTCGGGGCAGTGGGAGATGAACATGGCGGAGACACAGCAGGTTCGTAATAGCAGTAACGCGGAGGAGGAAAGCCCGGAGCCAGAAACGTCCTGATCCTGGAGGAGAAGATTTAAGGCCTCAAATATGGCCTTTGGAGATGGTAGACATCTTGAAGAGGGCCGACTATGATGGGAAGTATGGACCGTACCTAAACCCAAATGTGAGAAAGGCCAAGATCATGTCTAAAGTTGTGAAGAGTCTGCAAGGGAATTTTGGGGTACGATGATCCAAGGAGCAATAGAGGAAACACTGGTCACACCTGAAATTGAGGGTGCAGGATCAGTACAGAAGGATCAAGAAAGTGCTTCTAAAAAGTAAGTAGTTGTCATGTGTTCCTATTATTATTATTATTATTATTATTACTCTCATTCTGCTCCATGTGCTTTTCTTTATTGTTGTACAGTTTAAAATGGCAACTTTCAGGCTCGTGGGCACAGTAATCATTAGCAGTAAACATTGCTCGTTCGCCAACTAAATACAATGTTTTTGGCAGATACAGGGTTAACTACATTTGGTCATGCTAATTTGTATTAAAAGAAGTTTAGGACATTATCGTCTAGATGTGTTTAACTAGAATGAAATGCAAACTTGATTCAATGTAATGTAAGGAGAGGACACTCAGCAGCTGTATACACATCTGGACTCAGGAGCACTAGGGTGGGACACAAGAACAAACTTTTTACGGTGTCCCACACAGGTGCTCCAGTGGATACTAGGGGTGTCTACATTTGTGAAAGTTGTCCAAAAAAGTTAAGTATTCCAGCTTTGTTAAGGGAATAAATCATGTCTTCAGCTTGGAACTCTGCCCAAACAGACAATTGTACCCCACTTCCAAGCAATGTTTCATATTCATATTTCTGGCCACAAATATCGGTGCACTAAGTATACCTTTTGTTTCATTCTCATAGGGGAGAAAAGACTCGGGACGTCTGAGGACACCAGGGACCCCCCACCTACTAAAGAAGGGGAACTCAGCACACAACCAGAGGATGTGGAGGAAGGAGAGGTGGAAGAAGTGGTTGAAATAGTGACCACAGCAGGTGAGTGTCTGAGACCACAGCTTCAGGTAATAGATGTATGCCTGCATGTGGAAGAACAATCTACTCATTTCACCACTGACAGTGCACAAAGGCTAATCCAGGACATAATGTGGTGTAGTCAGGATTTAGACTTCATAAAGGAAAAAATCAAGGAGATCGAACAAAGAATGAAGAACATGATTGATGTATTAGGGAGAATCTAAATCCAAAAAATTACACCTTTTTTTTTAAAATAAAATTTAACTAACGTTTTAATACAGTTCAAAAGCCAAATTTTGGAAGATGCACACAGTGTGTCAACATGTGCTATCTGCCATCAGGGGATATCAATGTACACGTTTTGTGGGTGCAACCCCTTCCTCGCAACTCTAGTAGGTGGGAGGAAGGGGTTGCACCCCCAAAACATGTCCATTGATCCCCCATGATGGGAGATAGCATGTTGATGTTGACATTAGGCATGGGATCAGGAGGGAAATCTATATTTTGACTCCTGATTTGTGTGCATCTTCTAAAATTGGCTTTTACAGGGGTGACATCACCCCATCTGATGAAGACAATATCAAAACATTTTTAACACTATAATGTCTGATATTGCCTTCAGTTTTTCAATCTTAAACTTTGTAAGTTCCTGAGTTGTGTATGTTATGCCTGTTTATGTAAAAAAAAAAAAATCAAGGTAAAACTTTATAAAACCAAGATGTTATTTTTGTACTAAAAAAGGTTTTACAACGCACATGTGCATGTGCACGGAGTAAAAGGTTTTATACTCAACAATGTGTGGCTTCTTCTTTAATGCTCAATACCACTTTTTGTATTAAGTTGGTGTTTACAGTGACAATGGGTGTTATTTAAATAATGTAAAAAGCAATTGGAACTACAAGTGCACTAGGAGAACCTAGGAGACAGATAAAAGAAACACAAGCAGTAAATCAAATTCAAGATTTTATCATGTCAATTTTTTTTTATTTGAAAATATTAAAAAATTTACTGGCATAGCAATGGCCCCCCTACCCGTAAAATAATCGACTGGCCATTATACCAAAGGTATTCTACATGACTCTTCTGGCTCTGGCCAGCCGGAAATTAAAAACCCTCTTCTCCAGGGTGAGGGTCCTCTGGGGGGAATGGCCTCATCATGTGATCACCCAGACCAAATGCTTCATCAGCGATAAAAACAAATGGGAATCCTTCGACGTTCTCTTCCGCAGGTGGCAATCTCAAGCCACCACTCTGGAGACGTCGGTAAAACTCGGTCTGGGCAAAGACTCCACCATCTGACATCTGGTCATTCTTCCCCACGTCCACATATAAAAACTCATATGTCGCCGATACCACCGCCATCAACACGATACTATTAAAACCCTTATAATTAAAATAGTATGATCCCGAATGAGGTGGTGGGACGATGTGGACATGTTTCCCATCGATTGCCCCTTCACAGTTGGGAAAGTCCCAACGGTCGGCAAACTTGGAGGCCACAGTCTGCCATTCCTGTGACGTTGAAGGAAACTGTGGAGTCAAACCAGAAAAAAACAAATTAGCACTTTTGCACATAACATTACAAGCAGGTTAGACACAAACATTCTTGGGCAACATCAGTATAACATTTATTTTAAGGAGTATTCAAAGACAAAAAGATAAGGTCCACTTATCAGATTCCTCGCTCCCTCTGATGGCCCATTGGAAAAAGTTTAGGGGGGAAGGTTATAAATGAGTTTGGGAGCCAAAAAAAGCCTCCGGCACTCTGCCTGAATTTAAGGACACAAATAACATTTGTGCACATTTTAGGGGGTGTTTAGGGTAAAGCACTACTATGGAGCTGCCAAAATACATTGTTAAGTGACTAGGCTAGGTGTATATGGGCCCAGGATAGCATGCTGGGGCGGCTAGTGAAGGCAAGTATGCATGTAGGCCAAAAAAGGAGCATTAAAAACTTACAGCATGCATGAGGACAAAGGGGACATTCACAGCATATTACAATCATGGTAATTAGGGAATGATGAAATAAATACAATACATTAGCATACATTAAATACATAGAATGTGATTTTAAAGGAGAAAACTTACCCTAATATAGTCTTTCTGCAGGACCTGAATGATGGCAGAACAGGTCTCTGGAATAACGATCCCCAGAGCCTGGGGGGAGATGCCTGTAGAGAACTTGAGGTCCTGTAGACTTCTCCCTATTGCCAAGTACTGCAACGTGGTGACTAGCCTCTGCTCCGGAGTGATGGCTTGCCGCATGCAGGTGTCCTGCTTCATAATATAAGTGAACAGCAAAGCCAACAGACGGTGAAAAACGGGGTCCGTCATCCTGAGAAAATTTCTGAAATCATCAGGATTATTCTCCTGGATCTCCTGCAGCAAAGGCATATGAGAGAATTGGTCATGCTGGAGCAACCAATTCTTGGTCCATGAACTCCTCCCCACCCTGTTCATGGTCGGGGCTTGGGTCAAAGCAAGATCCCCAACACCAAGCCTTCGCATAGCACAAACTCTGAGCACGTACCCGCAACATGGCTTCAAAATGGTCGGCTGGTCGGAACGAACTAACAGAATGCACTGAAGAACAGCAAGGCCTGTAAAGAGCGAGCTGAAAATCAGAAACGAGTGGACAAGAACGCACTGGAAAACAGATATGAACTGACTACATGCACTGAAAACTAGATACAAACCCACAAGCACAAACTGAACAGCAGTAGCGGACTGAAAAGCGCAAATCGTCTCTCACCAAATTTCTACTAACACGAGATCAGCAGAAGGAGCCCAAAGGGTGGCGCACTGGCTATTGAACTTCCTTTTTCTAGTCCTGTCATACGTGTTGTATGTCGCCGCGTTCTTGATGGTCGGAATTTGGTGTGACCGTGTGTATGCAATACAAGCTTGAGCGGAGTCCCGTCGGAAAAGCCATCATACCTTTTTCCGACCAAAATTCCGATTGTGTGTGCGCGGCATAAGAGTTGCTTTTTACAGCTTGGTCTCAGAAACATTAGTCACCTGACGAGGCATATGTGTGACATGTGAGAGGTAAAGCTTATCCTTTTGCCACCACACATATGTGTTAGGTGGTGGCGAAAGGTGTTAGCAGGTGAGGGGAAATCTTCCAATATGGGCACCTGGTCTGGTGTCTAAAAGGGGCATTCTCCTCAATTTAGAGAGATTTGCTCTCACTTCCTGTTGTGCCGCTCGGACAGGAATCGAGAAAAAATGTCCCCAATGGTTTGCAGGAAAAAAATTAAATGGGTTTAAGGGCCAATCAACATCATTAAATTGCATCTAAATTTAATCTGAACATGTATTTGATTTTGAATGGTACCCCAAAGCACCTGCATTGCAGCATTATACACAGATCTTAATAGGAGTGCTGATTGTCACATTAAACAAACTGCTAGTAGGCTTCAGCAGGCTTTCAATAAGCTTCAAGTAGTACTGAAGCCTGTTAGCAGCATTGTTTAAATGTTTCAAATGGGCTGCAATGCCTCCTGAAAATGCAGAGAAAAGGTCCCTCCTCCATTTAAATCACAGTCCACACGAAAACCACAAGTGGCTGCTGCGATTTCCAGTATGGACCATTAGGTTTAATGGCACCCACACGTATATCCTGCGTTTTTCAGTGCGGGCGGTTGCATCATTAGACCAGCTTCTGTTAAACAGACAGTGCTATTCATGGAACGAAATTCTTCTGTGTTGCTGCTGAACCAGCTCTAGGAGGGCATCATGTGACATCCTCCCCTGATTGCGCCCATGGGCGGGGTGCTCTGTGATCACGGTGTCCTCCGGACACTGCTGATCACAGATTGAGCCAATCAGCGGCTCTTTACTACGCGATGTGTCCAATCACAACTGATCACAATGTATACAGATGCCGGTTATAGGCATTCCTTTCCTCATGCTGACTATGTAAAAGGGACATGTACACTGATAATCAGGGCACTGATGATCAGTGTCCTGATCATCAGTGCAGTCCCAAAAGTGCCCACCAGTGCTGACAATCAATGCCCATCAGTGCCTCTTCATCAGTGTCACCCATCAGTGCTGCCTACAAGTGCCCATTAGTGCCACCTATCAGTGCCTCCTCATCAGTGCCTGCCAGTGCCACCTTATCAGTGCCCATGAGTGCAGCCTATCAGTGCCCATCAGTGCCGCCTCATCAGTGCAGCCTATCAGTGCCCATCAGTGCAGCCTCATCAGCGCACATTAGTGAAGGAGAAAAATTACCTGTTTTCAAAATTTTATAAGAAACTATGAACTTTTTTTTCACAATTTTCGGTCTTTTTTCATTTATTTAGCAAAAAATTAAAAAAAAAAACTAGTGGTGATTAAATATCACCAAAAGAAAGCTCTGTTTGTGTGTCAAAAATGATAAACATTTTGTTTGGGTTCACTGTTGCATGACTGCGTAATTGTCATTCAAATTGTGACAGCACTAAAGGCTGAAAATTGGCCTGGGCAGGAAGGGGGTAAAATTGCCCAGTAGGCAAGTGGTTAATCAGAAAATGAACATGTTTATTTTTAGACTACCACAGGGAAGGGCAGTATTCAGCAATCAGGTAAACTGCATGCTGGCAAGAAACATGTTAATAGGCAAAGACATCAGAATGAGCAACGAAGTGAGCATATATTTGCAGGAGAGAAAGCTCAGGTCATCGTTCTACGTGCTGTGTGAGGGTGATGTATAAATGTTATGAGTGGATGGACAGAAATTAAAAAAAAAAAACCTCTGACAAGTTAAACAACTAACTTCAATATACAGATTTCTAGTGTGTATTTGCCTGGATTCATCTTCAAGTTACGTCTATGGCTGGGCTGCAGAGCTACAAGTTAGATATTATTGCACAGCATGGAAAACTAGTTCAGCAACCCACAATCAGGACATACTTTTTGTACCATTGAGAAAGGTAGATAAGGCATACAAATACATGCAGGTGTCTGCATAGTCACTCTCTCACACTCCTGTGAGTTTGAATTGTATGCACACAATGTGGATGTGACATGCTGTAAGCTACCTGCATTGTTCAGCACATTCATACTGGTTTGCAGGAGGTAAGTCACTATTACATCAGGTCCTTACTGGATTGGAGTTGCATAGCAAATATCCTTGATTATTATGTTTGCAAAGAAAGTCGTGCAAGATGTATGACAGGTTAAGGTTTGCCTTCATTGCTCCACACTACTGAGGAACTAACTGAGAAAGCAGAGCGCCATTATGTCTAAATGTGATTTATAGCTTTTTTTGGCCATAACACCAAGATATGCCTGCTTTTTATATTAATTCAAATGCCACACAAAGAACGTTTTGCAGACAATCCTGTCACGTCTCGCTGGTTTTTACAGTTTTTAGAGTTGTGTTGACAGGTGTTCATCTCTTTTCATTTTTAGTATCTATTATTTCCTTTACCTTACTTTATCTCCTAAAAAATGTTTTTTTTTCCTAAATAAATATTTCAGTGCATACGTGAGAATGGCTGCAGTTGTTTTCTGCATATGTAAAATAATTGTCACTTATAATTAACTTTTTATTATTTACAGCCCGTTCTGCAAAACACATTTACAATACACATGAACAGAACATGTCACAGTGAAATACATAGAAATGAAAACATTTGCTAGAAAAGGGAATGTATGATGATTTTATATACAGTATCTTACAAAAGTGAGTACATGCCTCACATTTTTGAAAATATTTTATTATACCTTCTCACATGACAACACTGAAGAAATGACACTTTGCTACAATGTAAATTAGTGAGTCTACAGCTTGTATAACAGTGTAAATTTTCTGTCCCCCTCAAAATAACTCAACACCATTAATGTCTAAACCACTGGCAACAAAAGTGAGTACACCCCTAAGTGAAAATGTCCACATTGGGCCCAGTTAGCCATTTTCCCTCACCAATGTCATGTGACTCATTAGTGTTACAAGGTCTCAGGTGTGAATGGGGAGCAGGAGTGTTAAATGTGGTGTTATCGCTCTCACTCTCTCATACTGGTCACTGGAAGTTCAACACAGCACCTCATGACAAAGAACTCTCTGAGGATCTGAACAAAAGAATTGTTGCTCTACATAAAGATGGTCTAGGCTATAGGAAGATTGCCAAGACCCTGAAATGTATAAGCCCCTAGTTTGGCCAACTTATTCATGGCCAAATGGGAGGAGGACGTCATCTATAAGGACCGAAGCCCACATTTGACATTTTGGGCTAGGTACATAGATGATGTCCTCCTCCTATGGGATGGGACGATCTCCCAGTTGGACGAATTCTTTTCCTCCATCAATACCAACAATAGGGGCATCAGGTTTGTCCATGAGGCGAGCCAGGAGAAAATCAACTTTCTCTACCTCACTATTTCAAAGAGTGAAGGTACATTTAAGACGGTTTCATTCTTTAAGAAGACTGACCGTAATGCCTTCATACCTCTGGGGAGCTGCCATCACGACTCCTGGCTCAAGTCTATTCCTAATGCCGCGTACACACGGTCGGACTTTTCGTCTACAAAAGTCCAACGGACGCTGACGGACTAAAGCTGGCTGGTAATCCGATCGTGTGTGGGCTTCTCCGGACTTTCAACGGACTTTTTCAGCCTCAAATCCGACGGACTTTAGATTTGAAACATGCTTCAAATCTTTCCGACGGACTCGAGTCCGGTCGAAAAATCCGCTCGTCTGTATGCTAGTCTGACGGACAAAAACCCACGCTAGGGCAGCTATTGGCTACTGGCTATCAACTTCCTTATTTTAGTCCGGTGTACGTCATCACGTAAGAATTCGACGGACTTTTGTGTGATCGTGTGTAGGCAAGTCTGTTCGTTAGAAAGTCCGCCGCAAGTCCGTCGAAAGTCCGTCGAAAGTCTGTCGGACAGGCTGTCGGACTTTTGTAGCTGAAAAGTCCGACCGTGTGTACGCGGCATTAGAGTCAATTCATAGGAATGAGACGGAATTGCACTGATATGAATGACTATAGACTTCAAGCTGGCATATTTAAAAATAGATTGGAAGAGAAAGGCTACGACTCTGACTCTTTGGAGAGAATCATAGAACAGGTAGAAAAAATAGACAGATCCACACTGTTGAGTGATGGCCCTAGAAGAGCAAAAGAGGGACCTGTTATACTGTTTATCACAACCTTCTCAACCCAATATTATTTAATCAAAAAATATTCTTCGCAAGCACTGGCATTTGCTAGGCAATGATAGGATTATCAAAACATTTCTACCTGCTAACCCACAAGTGATTTTTAGGGGGGTTCCTTCCCTTCGGGATAGGATTGCCCCTAACGTTGTGGACCCACCCACCAAGAAAGTATCCTTTTTCCAAAATCTTTCTGGATACCACCAGTGTCGCAGATTTCAGGTTTGCACATTGAATAAAGGTAAACAGAGGAAAACAGAGTCCTTTGTCTCAACAAGTATGTGACAGACTCACCCGGGACAGAGGCTATTGGAGGGGACTGAACGCAAGCCTCTTGCCCACCGATTATGGGCCCTAGCATTTGGGGGAATGGTGCTCTCTGTGAGCTGTATGCCTGGGGACCCTGGGGTTGGTGTTACTTTGGATTCAGCTCCATGTCCCCCCAAAACACACAGACTCTGGGAACCCTTTATATGCCATATTAGAATGGTGACTGATTTATACCGTTGGGACTGGTACTGTTAAATGCTAATGTCATCAATTCTGCTATAATGTGTTTATTGTAAATAAGTCTAGTGTGGCTCTAAGAGTCTTTTCACCCATTGTTGTTTGTGTTAATTAACTGTGTGAAGCTCGGTGACCACAAGTCTGGGCAAAAGGTCATGTCTCAGTAACCTTGGCTGTATAAAGGATTAGTTAATTATCTCATGTTAATTATGTTAATTAGGTTACAGTTGTATGGTTAGAGGAGGTTCCAACGGCATATAAAGTCTTGTAATTTTGATTCTAAAAAACAGTTCATGGTAGCAACAAGCAAGTGTCGCCTTGTTTTGTGCTCAGAGAGGTTGGAATATCTGTATACAGCCTGGGAGGAAGTGGTATATGACGGAAGCACTCAAGCGGAGTGTGGGACGTTCCGTGACAAAGTACATCTAGGGAACATAAAATTGAGCCGTTTATCACATGCAGCTCGACGGGCGTTGTGTACTTATTACAATGCCCGTGCGGGCTCCAATATATTAGCAGGACCAAACGGTCTATGCAGGTTCGTTTGGGAGAACATATCACCAATATAAAAAACGGTTTCAAATTTCATTCTGTCTCTAAACATTATGCCATCCACCATAACTGTAACCCTAATACACTGTTTTTGGGGATAGACAGATTTAGTGCTCATTGGAGGGGCAGCTCCCTAGTTAGGGAATTATCTAGACTTGAGATGACCTGGATCCATAGGGTATGCTGCTACACCCCATATGGCCTAAACATCGACACAGATGTTAATGCATTCGTTGATAATGGCTAGATGATCATATCATCGACTTGCTCTGAGTTCCTGGCTGACCCTAGTAGTGGTAGTATGGAGCAGGCTGAGTAGTTTGATATAAAATTTTAATCTTCTCCCCATGAGGGTTTCAACATCATTCAGGCCACCATGCAGGCACAATTTCTCCCATTTTTCTTCACCCTCTTTTGTGGCAGACAGGAGGGATGGGAGCACATCACATTATGGTGATGCCATATGACTCTCTGAGATACAGTATGACTTGTTGCTTCCCTATTTCCTCACCCATGTATTCATTTATGGGTGGGGGGTGAGGGGGACTTTTGGCAAGTGCATAGTAATTGGTCCACCTTCTTTTGCTCTGGTTTAAGCCAAGGAGGGTATTTGATAATAAGAATTAAATATTAAAATCCCTTTTTTTCTCTTTTTTTGAAAATTTAGCTTTTTTCTCTTTTTTTGATTCTTGATTTTATATTTTTGATTTTATATTTTGATTTAACAATAGATATTGTGATTTAATTGTTCCATTGTTACAGGCAGAGGTACTTTTGTGAGCGGTTGGGGGATCAGTAGCTCACAGGGACTCCATGCAGGGGTAGCACCCATACATATGGTGTGAGCTGTGTAGAGTGTCCTCACAACCTTTAGCGATACTAGACACAGAGGTAGAGTGAATCTATTAGTGCACCCTCGGGACTAATCTAATAAATTGGTTACCTCATCCTCTTGTTTGGATACAGCGAGATGAGTGTGATTAAGATATATTTTAATGACCTTTTTTTATATAAACTCTTGATTTTCAACCATTACTAGCCATATTTGGTGCTGGTTAAGTTTTAAATGCTGAATACTTTTAGCGGTATTGTCAGGAAATGTTTCATCCGCTGGTAATATCTGTTATTCGGCATGCAGTACTGAGGTCCACCAGCAGGTGTCTCCTGGCAGTTTGGAACTGTCAGGAGAGCTTTTCCCTGTTAATGTTATGTCATCTTTGGGCCGCAGTACTGGCGTCCACCAGCGGATGGATCCTAGTAGTATGGAGCAGGTATTCTCCTCTGCAGACAGGTGTCACCTGACGTTAATTAGCAGAGCTGCAGTATAAATACCCGGCAATTGCACACTTATGTTGCCCTGGTATTGTCCTTGAGCCCTGATCTTCATCCTGTTACCCTGATCCTGTAGCCTGAACCTGAACCTGAACCTGAAGCCTGATTCCTGGAACCTGGAACCTGTTGATCCTGTTTCCTGTCCGTTACCTGAACCCTGAACCCTGGACTCTGGACTCTGAGCCTTGTACCTGACCCGTCCCTCCTGTGATCCATCCATCCTCTCTTGTCCTGTTTATCTCCCTTCCCAGCTACTGATTCCGTGTTTATGACCCCGGCCTGGCTTGACTACGATTCTGGTACTCCCTCCTGCTACATATGCTGGTTGGTTTTATATCACGGATTGTTTGGTTGTTCACTTGTATTTGTGGTGTGTTCACATATGCATTTTCCTTAAATAAACTTACTTTCACTTATTTATGTCTGGTTCACTCTGTCGCAGTCACACAGTTCTGGTCACATCTGGTTTATGACAGAATACCAGGGCCATCCCTGACCAGAAGTGGCTGCACTGGGGAACCATTTTGATTCAGTTGGTTGCAAATATGAATGCCGATGAGGTTATTTATTTTTCTCTGCTGGCATCTGAAAGTGGTGATTATTGCCGCCAGGCTTTGAAAGGATGGTCTAGTGACCAGTTGTTTGCCACTATACGTTTGGCTCACTCACTGGTCGATCAGGGTTATATATTGTTTGGGGAGGTGCAGCCTTTGATCAAGATCTGTACTGACCTGGCCCTGCCCTGTATTCCAGAGGGCCGTGATGATTTTACTTTCAGCATGGTCTGACATGATGCAAGCAGCTCCAGCCAAACAAACCACCTCTACCACCAAACACCAGCCTACCCGAATGTATGTTTCCCCATCACCCATGTCAACCGCAGTTGCAGCTCAGTATACGCTGCTGCCAACCAAATACTCATATCCAGTTTCTGCTCCCTGTACCTATCCTGCATTCAACCCACCTGTCTCTTCTCAGCTGCCCACAAACCCACAGGAACTTCCTCCAGCTACTGTTACCTCTTCTCTGCCATATCCCGATCCTCCTTTCCAGTCCGCTGCACCCCTCACCTACAGAGCTTCAGTGGCTAAGCCAAAGAAAAAACAAAAGTTTTTTCCAACCAAGACGATCCTGCCAGTAACCCAACCTGCCTCCGCACCAGCTAATCCAACCCAGTTTGACATCCCAGTGTCTGCCTTCCAGCCTGATGTCTCTGTACCCGCCTTCCAGCCTGATGTCTTTGTGCCCGCCTTCCAGCCTGATGTCTCTGTGCCTGCCTTCCAGCCTGATGTCTCTGTGCCTGCCTTCCAGCCTGATGTCTCTGTGCCTGCCTTCCAGCCTGATGTCTCGGTGCCTGCCTTCCAGCCTGATGTACCTGCCTTCCAGCCTGACATGCCTACCTTCCAGTCAAATGTGTCCGCCTTCCAGCCTGATGTACCGGTGCCTGCCTTCCAGCCTGACGTCTCGGTGCCTGCCTTCCAGCCTGACGTCTCGGTGCCTGCCTTCCAGCCTGACGTCTCAGTGCCTGCCTTCCAGCCTGACGTCTCGGTGCCTGCCTCTCAGCCTGACGTCTCGGTGCCTGCCTTCCAGCCTGATGTCTCGGTGCCAGTGTTCCAGCCGGAAGTGCCAGTGCCTGCTCTCCAGCTTGATGAGCCTGCTCTCCAGCCTGATGTGCCCGCTCTCCAGCCTGATGTGCCCACTCTCCAGCCTGATGAGCCCGCTGCCCAACTTGATGAGCTCGCTGCCCAGGCTGATGAGCCCGCTGCCCAGCTTGAAGTGCCCATGCCTGCTGCCCAGCTTGAAGTGCCCATGCCTGCTGCCCAGCTTGAAGTGCCCATGCCTGCTGCCCAGCTTGAAGTGCCACTGTCTGCTGCCCAGCCTGATATGCCACCGTCTGCTGCCCAGCCTGATGTGCCACCGTCTGCTGCCCAGCCTGATGTGCCACCGTCCGCTGCCCAGCCTGAGGTGCCAGTGTCTGCTACTCAGCCTGTTGTACCAATGCCTGTGCCCGCTGTCCAGATTAAGGTCCCAGTGCCTGCTGCTCAGCCTGACATCTCAGTGTCCATGTTCCAGTCTGACGCTACAGTGACTACTGCCCAGTCTGATGCACCCGTTGTTCAGCCTGTTGTGCCACCACCAGTTGTTCTGCCTGATGTGCCAGCGCCTGTGTCTGCTGCCCAGTCTGAAGGTCCAGTACCTGCTGCCTGGTCTGATGTCTCAGTACCCGCTGTCTAGTCCAATAAGCCTGCTGCCCAGCTCGAGGACCCGGAGCCTGCTGTCTGGCCTGATGTGCCCGTTGTCTGCCCTGAGGTGCCTGATGCCCAGCCTGAAGTGCCTGTGGCCCAGCCTGACATACCCCCATCTGTTGTTCTGCTTGATGCCATAGACTATGGACAATTACAACCAGTTGGAGCGTCCGGAGGCCGCTCCTTTGAGGGGGGGTACTGTCAGGAAATGTTCTATGCGCTGGTAATATCTGTTATTCGGCATGCAGTACTGAGGTCCACCAGCAGGTGTCTCCTGGCAGTTTGGAACTGTCAGGAGAGCTTTTCCCTGTTAATGTTATGTCATCTTTGGGCCGCAGTACTGGCGTCCACCAGCGGATGGATCCTAGCAGTATGGAGCAGGTATTCCCCTCTGCAGACAGGTGTCACCTGACGTTAATTAGCAGAGCTGCAGTATAAATACCCGGCAATTGCACACTTATGGTGCCCTGGTATTGTCCTTGAGCCCTGATCTGCACCCTGTTACCCTGATCCTGTAGCCTGAACCTGAAGCCTGATTCCTGGAACCTGGAACCTGTTGATCCTGTTTCCTGTCCGTTACCTGAACCCTGGACTCTGGACTCTGAGCCTTGTACCGGCCCTTTCCCTCCTGTGATCCATCCATCCTCTCTTGTCCTGTTTATCTCCCTTCCCAGCTACTGATTCCGTGTTTATGACCCCGGCCTGGCTTGACTACGATTCTGGTACTCCCTCCTGCTACATATGCTGGTTGGTTTTATATCACTGATTGCTTGGTTGTTCACTTGTATTTGTGGTGTGTTCACATATGCATTTTCCTTAAATAAACTTACTTTCACCTATTTATGTCTGGTTCACTCTGTCGCAGTCACACCGTTCTGGTCACATCTGGTTTATGACAGGTATATAGCGTAAGGGCACTTGCCCTATTCCAATATGGTGGATTTCATAGAGGGACACCAGGAGCTCAGAGCTAGGTGTTTCCTTTCTTGTTTGTAGTGTCTATATGGCAGTGAGTCAGCACGCTGCCTGTGCCCCAGGCAGACGTCATCTGTGACGAAACGGCGTAGGGAGGAGTGGCGTGCTGACGTCACCACATACCGCGCTAGTCCCAGAAGCAACGGGCAGCAATTGAGAGCCGGCCGGCTCAATTTTACTAGAAAACGCTTTATATCCACGGATAAATTGTAAGTGTATTACTGTATGTTTTAATAATAAATGCTTTTAAAAGAATTACACTATGGAAGCCTTTATATCCTTACATGGGGAATGAGCGATGCCAGTTGCACTGATTATATCCTGAGCAGAGTGTCTGGGAACATCTAGCTATTCAAGCACAGAGACCTGGAGTTGGGGATAAAGCCACATGCACTTGTGATCTCCCTAAACAAGAGATCTAACAAGCTGGTAAGCGGCAGTATTATTACTGGTATTATTACTGGCAGTATTATTTCTTTCCTATCATACCCTATCACATCTTCCTGGGAGTCGTGATTACATGTCACTACAGAATAGAGGGTTGAGGAACCATCGCTTGAATTGTCATTATGAACCATACGTCTTTTTAACAATCCAATGGAGTAGATTGGACATTTGGAGAACTCTTATAGCCTTCATTGTGTCATTTTTATATATTTTTTTTGCATACTTCCCTTGTGTTACGTTTATCATTTATGTAATACTGGGTTACACAGAGATTTTACATCTCTATTATATCAGATCAATCACTTACATGTCACTTTATTTTTGTTTATAATAAGCATACAGCGCAACTTTTTCTTTTTTGTTTCATTTATTGTGTGTCTCACATTAGAGTTGCAGATTTTTTTTCTCATTTTTGATGTCACTCTTATAGTGACACTAGGATAGCGCAGTAAAATACTTTTTCAATTTTAGACGTATGAGTGCTGCCAGCATTGCTGCAGAGGTTGAAGGGGTGGGGGGGGGGGGGTCAGCCTGTCAGTGCTCAGACCATACGCCGCACACTGCATCAAATTGGTCTGCATGGCTGTTGTCCCAGGAGGAAGCCTCTTCTAAAGATGATGCACAAGAAAGCCTGCAAACAGTTTGCTGAAAACAAGCAGACTAAGGACATGGATTACTGGAACCATGTTCTGTGGTCCGATGAGACCAAGATAAATTTATTTGATTCAGATGGTGTCAAGCATGTCTGGTGGCAACCAGGTGGGGAGTACAAAGATAATTGTGTCTTGCCTACAGTCAAGCATGGTGGTGGGAGTGTCATGGTCTGGCGCTACATGAGTGCTGCCAGCACTGGGGAACTACAGTTCATTGAGGGAACCATGAATGCCAACATGTACTGTGACATACTGAAGCAGAGCTTGATCCTCTCCCTTCAGAGACTGGGCCGCAGGGCAGTATTCCAACATGATAATGACCCCAAACACACCTCCAAGACGACCAGTGCCTTGCTAAAGAAGCCGAGGTTAAAGGAGATGGACTGGCCAAGCATGTCTCCAGACCTAAACTCTATTAAGCATCTGTGGGGCATCCACAAACGGAAGGTGGAGGAGCACAAGGTCTCCAACATCCACCAGCTCTGTGATGTCATCATGGAGGAGTGGAAGAGGACTACAGTGGCAACCTGTGAAGCTCTGGTGAACTCCATGGCCAAGATGATTAAGGCAGTGATGGGAAATAATGGTGGCACTGGCCACACAAAATATTGACACTTTGGGCCCAATTTGGACATTTTCACTTAAGGGTGTACTCAATTTTGTTGCCAGTGGTTTAAACATTAATGGCTGTGTGTTTGCGTTATTTTGAGGGGACTGCAAATTTACACTGTTATACAAGCTGTACACTCACTACTTTACTTTACATTGTAGCAAAGTGTCATGTCTTCAGTGTTGTCACATGAAAAGATATATTAAAATATTTACAAAAATGTGAGGGGTGTACTCACTTTTGTAAGAAACTGTATATTTTCTTTTTTTGTGGTTTGGACAAAAACATTTTTTTTAAGTCACCTAAATAAAAGATATTGTATATGAATATTTTTGTATTTAATTTCAAACTAGCAAGTGGAGCTGTTGGCTAATTTTCACAGTTTTTTACTTCATTTGCTCAAACATATTTTTTTTTACAGAGCTCAATAGCTCAAGTTTCAGTATAATGCAGAAAACAGCGACTCATCCACCTTTCCTTCCCTCCCTGTGAGGATGCTCCTACACCTGGAGTTTTATATTGTAGCTTACAAATTCTGCAAAAATACAGTCCACAGAGAGACTATTACCCAGCTTCTCATACCTGTAAAAATAGGCATGGCACGTATTTTAAATCTACGCTACTTTAATAATTAAAAAACACCTTGTTCACAGTCTTTAACCACAATTACTTGAAGTCCCTGTCTGCATTGTTGGAAGCAGTACTTGTCACATGGGCGAGGTTTCATGGGCGAGGTTCAGATAGAATGAACACGCCAGAGAGCAAAAGGTTACCTTTTTCATTCAGAGGAACTGTGGAAGGCATGCTCAATCTGTTTGTAAGAGTCCATGGCAAAATTTCCTAAAGTATAAAGTAAGGCAATTTGAGTGAAATGTTTTAAAGTGTTACTAAACCCACAGCAGTAAAATCAATCTGTACAGTATATGCAGTAAAGCATGCTTGTTATACTGATTGTGGAACCTAAGGAGTTAATCCTCTGCATTGTGTAAAATGGCTGTTTGATCCTGTCGCCTCTGATCCTCCCCTTCTTCCAGAGTCCCCAAACCATCTCCGGAAAGTACAGAGGCTAGAGGACAAGCTGCACATGCTTAGTTTGGTGTGTATTGCTAGAGAGTTTTTCTTTTTCTTGGAAGATTGCATGTGATCAGCACTGTCCAGACAGAGGGTCAGGGGTCCGGCATCCTTATAGGAAAATCATGGGAGAATGAAAACTCCTCCTATGAGCTTTAACCAGATAGAGTCACAAGACACTCTAACTGCTGATGAGAAAAGGTATTCGGCAGTTTATATTTACTAAAACTATTGCATTACCATGTTCTGTGTACTGTGGGAGGGGAGACCAGATATGGATAATGCAGGGTCCTGGCTTTAGTAACACTTTAATGCAGCATAATGGCAATGTTTGCATAGATAATAATAACAAATGGGTTTAAAAATGAAACTCATATGTGTTGCGTCTGCCACTACTGGATCACTTACAGAACAGATGTTGTTAGGTTTGTTTTGGGTATAGGTGATCGGTGGAATGATCAGACAGGGAGTTAATGTAACTTGTAATTTATTAACCACCTGCCGCCCGCTGCACGCCGATATACGTCAGCACAATGGAAGCGGTGGGCAAATGGGTGTACCTGTATGCAGTGGCGTAGCGTGGGGGGTGCAGGGGGTGCCATGGCCCCGGGCGTGACATTTAGGGGGGCGCCAGTATGTGTCACTACTGGCTGCCTTCTCCTAATTTCAAGTTCCTGTGTCCCTACGCTCCAGCCACCATGTTAAGTGTCCAGCGCCCTGTGATTGGGTGTATGGGGGTCATGTGAGGCGTAGGTCTGGCCTGTCCTCGATTGCTCCTGAAGTCCCGCCTCTGCACATGACCCCCATACGCCCAATCACAGTGCGATGGACACTGAACATGGCAGCAGCCAGAGCGCGGGGGAGTGAAGCAAAAACGTGAGCCACCGCTGTCTTCTCCTCCAGACCGATGCAGGCCAGGACAAGAAGGTGAGTGAGACTCCCTCGTGAGAGTCGTGTTACTGGCCCCGGGGGGGGGGGGGGGGCGAGAGAGAGACACTGTAGGCAGGACAGTATAGTGTAGGCTGTGTAGTATAGTGGACAGTGTAGTGTAGTATAGTGGACAGTATAGTGGACAGTGTAGTGTAGTGTAGTGGTCAGTGTAGTGTAGTATAGTGGTCAGTATAGTGGACAGTGTAGTGTAGTATAATGGTCAGTATAGTGTAGTTTAGTATGGAGGTCAGTATAGTGGTCAGTGTAGTATAGTATAGTGGTTAGTATAGTGTAGTTTAGTATGGAAGTCAGTGTGGTGTAGTGGACAGTATAGTGATTAGTGTAGTATAG
Source organism: Aquarana catesbeiana (assembly GCF_042186555.1). Taxonomy (NCBI): domain Eukaryota; kingdom Metazoa; phylum Chordata; class Amphibia; order Anura; family Ranidae; genus Aquarana; species Aquarana catesbeiana. The sequence continues at coordinate 301,917,780 of NC_133329.1, read as the reverse complement.
TATAGTGGTTAGTATATTTGTCAGTGTAGTGTAGTATAGTCTAGTGGTTAGTATAGTGGTCAGTATAGTGTAGTTTAGTATGGAGGTCAGTGTAGTGTAGTGTAGTGGTTAGTATGGTGGTCAGTGTAGTGTAGTGGACAGTATAGTGTAGTGTGGTGGTAAGTATAGTGGACAGTGTAGTATGGTAGTCAGTGTAGTGTAGTATAGTGGTCAGTGTAGTGTAGTATAGTATAGTGGTTAGTATAGTGATCAGTATAGTGTAGTTTAGTATGGAGGTCAGTGTAGTGTAGTATAGTGGTTAGTATGGTGGTCAGTGTAGTGGACAGTATAGTGTAGTGTGGTGGTCAGTATAGTGGACAGTGTAGTATGGTGGTCAGTGTAGTGTAGAATGGTGGTCAGTGTAGTGTGGTATAGTGGTCAGTGTAGTGTAGTATAGTGGTCAGTGTAGTATAGTGGTCAGTGTAGTACAGTATGGTGGTCAGTGTAGTGTAGTATAGTGGTCAGTGTAGTGTAGTGGTCAGTGTAGTGTAGTGGTCAGTGTAGTGTAGTGGTCAGTGTAGTATAGTATGGTGGTCAGTGTAGTGGACAGTATAGAGTAGTGGACAGTATAGCGTAGTGGACAGTATAGTGTAGTGGACAGTATAGCGTCGTGGACAGTATAGCGTCGTAGACAGTATAGTGTCGTGGACAGTATAGCGTAGTGGACAGTATAGCATAGTGGACAGTATAGCGTAGTGGACAGTATAGCGGTCAGTGTAGTATAGTGGTCAATGTAGTGTAGTATGGTGGACAGTGTAGTAGAGTGGTCAGTGTAGTGTGTAATGGTCAGTAAAGGAATCAGGTTGGTCAGTGTTGAAATCAAGTAGGTTAGCATAGTGGTCAGTATAGGAATCAGGTAGGTCAGGGCTATTGTATTGGAAGGGACTCGGGGAGTGCTAAAAGTCCGCATGATAGGGGGCACAAATTACTTGCCTTGCCCCGGGTGCTGACAACCCACACTACACCACTGCCTGTATGCCCCCTTTAATTGGCGGGGCTAGCGGGCACGTGCGCACCGCCGCGTACAGCACGACCATGCCCGCGGGACATAGAGTCCGCCGGTCTCCCGGCAATCGTGACACAGAGCTGCAGAACAGGGAAGTGCCTATGTAAAATAGGCATTTCCCCGTTCTGCCTTGTGACATGACAGAGATCACTGTTCCCTGTCATCGGAAGCAGTGATCGCTGTCATGTGAGTGGAAGCCCATCCCCCCCACAGTTAGAATCACTCTCTAGGACACACTTAACCCCTTGATCGCCCCCTAGTGTTTAACCCCTTCCCTGCCAGTGTCATTTACACAGTAATCAGTGCATGTTTATAGCACTGATCGCTGTATAAATGACAATGGTCCCAAAATAGTGTCAAAAGTGTCCGATGTGTCCGCCATAATGTCACAGTCATGATAAAAATCGCAGATCGCCGCCATTAATAATAAAAAAAATGAATAATAAAAATGCCATAAAACTATCCCCTATTTTGTAGATGCTATAACCAATCAATATACGCTTATTGCGATTTTTTTTTTTTTTTTTTTTTTTTTACCAAACATATGTAGAAGAATAAATATCGGCCTAAATGGGAAAAAAATTGTTTTCTTTATATATTTTTGGGGGATATTTATTATAGCAAAAAGTAAAAAATATATATATTTTTTTTAAATTGTCACTCTTTTTTTGTTTATAGCGCAAAAAATAAAAAACGCAGAGGTGATCAAATACCACCAAAAGAAAGCTCTATTTGTGGGGAAAAAAAGGGCGTCAATTTTGTTTGGGTGCAACGTCGCACGACCGCGCAATTGTCAGTTAAAGCGTTGCAGTGCCGAATCGCAAAAAGTGCTCTGGTCAGGAAGGGGGTAAAATCTTCCGGGGCTGAAGCAGTTAAATGCATGCAAAGTTATGCCCCGTACACACGGTCGGATTTTCCGATGGAAAATGTCCGATTGGAGCGTGTTGTCGGAAATTCTGACCGTGTGTGGGCTCCATCGGACATTTTTCATCGGATTTTCCGACACACAAAGTTGGAGAGCAGGAGATAAAATTTTCCGACAACAAAATCCGTTGTCGGAAATTCCGATCGTGTGTACACAAATCCGACGGACAAAGTGCCACGCATGCTCAGAATAAATAAAGAGATGAAAGCTATTGGCCACTGCCCCGTTTATAGTCCCGACGTACGTGTTTTACGTCACCGCGTTTAGAACGATCGGATTTTCCGACAACTTTGTGTGACCGTGTGTATGCAAGACAAGTTTTAGCCAACATCCGTCGGAAAAAATCCTAGGATTTTGTTGTCGGAATGTCCGAACAAAGTCCGACCGTGTGTACTGGGCATAAGAATCAATAATAAAAAACAAATTAGGATGGCAAAGAGAAGCAAGCACTACTAAATAATACAAAGCAGATTATGAAAGCTGCTCAAACATGGACTCTTCATAGCTTTGTCCCTGTGACTCATAAACAGCATCCCTCTCAGTGAAGTTCAGGGTAGTTCTGCAAACATTTGAGGGGATACCAGGTCCAAGGATACAAGGTAGTCACCCCACTGGAACTGGAGTGTTATTTGGCTTTAGCCTGGATTAGGGTTGCCACTTTTTCTTCAAGCCAAACCCGATCACTTTTTTTTTTAGTATACACTATACGATTGTAACAGACCTGGGACAACTTTGGGCGCTCCAAAGAGAATAGTAATGCAGAATGCATAGTGCCCCCTTCACCCTTCTGTCAGGCCCTGTTTCGAGCCACATTCCTGTCTGAATAATGTGTCCGGGTTTCAGGGGACTGAAACCCGGACACATGATTCAAAACCCGGACTGTCCGGATGAATCTCAGACAGGTGGCAACCCTAGCCTGGATACCAACACATTGGGTCTGACAGTGGAAGGCCTCCCACCTGGCTGCACGTCACTTGCCCAGCTAATTCTGCCTCTTCAGGTGTGGCCTCTCTAAACTGCGGGAAGGAAGCAGAAAAAAACATATTTTCTCTGGGCATGTCCGACAAATTAGGTTATTGTAGGAAAAGGAGTTAGAGGGGACTGCATCTGTATTTGAGCATGGTGAGTAAGGTCTCATGCACATAGGCCTTAAAAAATGCCTCTTTTACAGGCATTTGGCATTTTTTTTAGCCTGTAAAATCAGCTCCATATTAGCCTATGTGTCTATGCACACATAGGTAATTGTAGGTGTAATAGAAGAGAAGCATTTAAAGCCTGCAATAAAACCCACCGGGGCGTTTAGGCACATTCAAGCATTTGAGCATTAATGCATTCGAATGGCCAGAATAAATGCAATAGAATCCATTAACACTAAAATGCTTGACGTGTCTAAATGAGCCTAAATGCAACTGCAATATGTGGATTTAGGTGCATTTTTTTTTTGCTGCTTTTCTCTTGCCAGGAGTTCTGGCATTCGGAGGAGAAATGAAAGCGCCTGCATGCATGAGGCCTTAACCACTTGCCGTCCGCCTAACTATAAATATACGTCATTACTTTGACGTTAAATACTGGAGTTATGGCAGCAGCTAGCTTCCAAAACTCTGGTATCTTTATTTACAATTTTTATTTCATATAAAAGTGGTCCCAGCGGGGGATTTGCAGCGAGATCACTTTTATATGCCGTGGAGAGGTGCACCCCCTCCCGCCGCATACTGAGCTTACCGGAGCCGTTGGTAACCCGGGAACCAATCCTACGCAGCCGATGGCTAGACAGGAAGCCGAGTGGAGGCTATCTATAGGGCCCGAGCGATGTCTGACATCGCTTCCACCTCTCGGGTTTAAAGAGATTATTTTTCCCTTAAAGGCAATTTTTTTTTCTTGCTTTTAAAGGTAAATGAGAGATTTGGGGTCTTTTTGACCCCAGATCTCTCAATAAAGAGGGCCTATCATGCTCATTTATATTACAAGGGATGTTTACATTCCTAGTAATAGGAATAAAAGTGATTAAAAAAAATTGAAAATTGAAGCAACAGTGTAAAAATAAAAAAATTAAAGTAAAATACATAGTAATAATAAAAAAATGAAAGCGCCCCATCCCTCCGAGATCACGTGCAGAAGCAAACACATAAGTAAGTCGCGCCCGCATATGTAAACGGTGCTTAAACCACACATATGAGGTATTGCTGCAATCTTTAGGGCAAGAGCAATAATTCTAGCATTAGACCTCCTCTGTAACTCTAAACAGGTAACCTGTAAAAAATGTTTAATGCGTTGCCTATGGAGATTTTTAAATACTGTAGTTTGTCATTCCAAGAGCGTGCTCATTTTTAAACCATGACATGTCAGGTATCTATTTACTTGGCATAACATCATCTTTAACAAAAAAAAAAAAATTTTCCAAAAAAACAGCGTTTGAAAGATCGCTGCGCTAATACAGTGTAACATGAAATATTGCGATGCCATTTTATTCTCTAGGGTCTCTGTTAAAAAAATGTATGATGTTTGGGGGTTCTAAGTGATTTTCTAGCAAAAAATGCAGATTTTTACTTGTGAACAGCAAATGTCAGAAAAGGGCCTGGTCTTGGGAACTCTGCGACATTATGTGTTTTGTTTATGAAATTAAAGTGTTGTTTATAGAATTTACCATTAAAGCAGGTCATAGATGGATTGAAATTTGCCTGGTCCAGCAGGGACTTGCTAAACACAACGGTCTGGGGATCTGGTGAGTGCCCTGAAAATTGGGTGAGGATTTACAGGTTGGTTGAGACCTGCACAAGAGAAGCAGCACAGACATTGTGGTTTTATTGCACAATGGGCATTTATATGAACTAAGGTTGCACAGATATGCATTTTTGCACAAATTTGTATTTTTTTTCTTGTACATTGGTGAATCACATTATGATGAGTGTAACCTGGACTGTAGCTAATAACTACTCTGGGACTTCCTTTGTTGTTGTATTACCCTACTGCAGTGTTGGCAGGGTTAAATTGCACATTCATTAATGCATAGTTGCCAACAGTCCTGATTTTCCCGGGACAATCCTGATTTTGGGACCCTCGTCCCGATCGGAGGCTGTCCCAAATCAAGATTTTCATCTGGAAAATCGGGAATGTTTGTTTGTTAATTTTTGGAGCAGCTGGCTCCAGAAAAATGGCCGCCGCCGCCGCTAGATCTTCCCTCTGTTCAGTGGAGAGAGGAAGGGGACTCTATCCGTGCAGCCAATGAATCGGCTTCTCGTCTGACAATACTGAAGCCGGGGTTAGCTGCACGGATCGGCCCCTCCCCTCTCCACTGAACACACGGCGCCGGCCACTCCTGGAGTTTCTTCTCAGTTCTGCTCTTGACAAATGGATGTGTGCTGGGGGCGTTATGGGAGGGGAGGGTCTGCACTGGCACTGGCACTGATGGAGGGGGTGGTCTGCACTGAGGGGGGCCTGCACTGATAGAGGGGGGTCTGCACTGATGGGGGGTCTGCACTGAGGGGGTCTGCATTGATAGAGGGGGGTCTGCACTGATAGAGGGGGGTCTGCACTGAGGGGGGTCTGTACTGATGAAGGGGGTCTGCAATGAAGGGGTCTCCACTGATGGAGGGGGGGTCTGCACTGAGGGGGTCTATACTGATAGATGGGGGGACCGCACTGAGGGGGGTCTGTATTGAGGGAGAGGGGTCTGTACTGAGGGGGTCTATACTGATGAAGGGGGTCTGTACTTAGTGGGGAGGTCTGTACTGAGGGAGGAGGATCTATGCTGCTGGAGGGGCGGTCTGTACTTAGTGGGGGGGTCTTTACTGAGGGAGGGGGGTCTGTACTGAAGGGGGACCATAGTTGGTGGAGGGGGGGTGACATCAATTTTTTTCCGCACTGGGTGACACCAGCTGTAGTGGCTCTTGTCTCTGCAGCAATTTAACTTTAATGAACAGGAGAGGAGTTAACTATATACAGGAGGAGGGGGGTAACTATATACAGGGGGGGTAGCTATATACAGGAGGAGGGGGTTAGCTATATACAGGAGGAGGGGGTTAACTGTATACAGGAGGGAGGGGTTAGCTATATACAGGAGGAGGGGGGTTAGCTATATACAGGAGGAGGGGGGGTTAGCTATATACAGGAGGAGGGGGGTTAGCTATATACAGGAGGAGGGGGTTAACTATATACAGGAAGGGGGAGGGTTAACTATATACAGGAGGGGGGTTAACTATATACAGGAGGGGGGAGGGTTAACTATGTACAGGAGAGGGGGAGGGTTAACTATATACAGGAGTGGGGTTAACTATTTACAGGAGGGGGTTAACTATTTACAGGAGGGGGGTTAACTATGTACAGGAGGGGTTACTATGTACAGTGGGGGGAACTATGTACAGGGGGGATACTATGTACAGGGGGGATACTATGTACAGGGGGGTAACTATGTACAGGGGGGGTAACTATGCACAGGGGAGTAACTATGTACAGGGGAGTAACAATGTACAGGGGGGTAACTATGGCTCTGCCTGGGACACTGATTTAAGAGCTGTGGCTGGGAACACTAGTGTAAAGACTGACTCTGCTGGTGGCACCTGATGGAAGGAGGGACTCTGCTGGGGGCACCTGATGCAAGAAGGGACTCTGCTGGGGGCACCTGATGCAAGGAGGGACTCTGCTGGGGGCACCTGATGCAAGGAGGGACTCTGCTGGGGGCACCTGATGCGAGGACGGACTCTGCTGGGGGCACCTGATACAAGGACAGACTCTGCTGGGGGCACCTGATACAAGGACAGACTCTGCTGGGGGCACCTGATGCAAGAACGGACTCTGCTGGGGGCACCTGATGCAAGGACGGACTCTGTTGGGGACACCTGATGCAAGGACAGACTCTGCTAGGGGCACCTGATGCAAGGAAGGACTCTGCTGGTGGCAGGCGACGTGGCTAGTGACACGCTCAGGGATCCCACTGATTCGGCATTATGGTGAGTTGAATGATTTCATTTTATTTTACAATGTAATAATAGAAATAATGCACTTCAGTCATCCTGACACCATAACAATCATGGTGCCGGGATGATTGAAGCGCTAACACCAGGTGTTTGGAGTATCTTTATCTGCTGATTGTTAAACTTTCTACAATACACATATTTCTATTGTTGTGTAGGATCTGGGCCTGCTGTCCCTCCATTCCTCTCTCCCCCTTTCCTTCTCCATCCCTCATTCATCTCAGACTCTAACCACACACCCTTTTGAGCCACGCCCATTTAAGCCACGCCCACTATTTCACGTAAACCACGCCCATGCGTCGTGTGCCGCAGTTTTCTTTTTTATTGCTATGCCACACCTACAAACGCATGCCCCGCCCCTAATTATTATACGGCTCCGCCTACAGCCAAAAAAGTGTCCTACAAATTTTTTTTGAAATGTTGACAACTATGTTAATACAGAGGTGCAGCAACCATCTTTAAGGCGACCACTTTGCAACATCCATTTATAGGGTGTCTCCAGAGCTGGGAGCAGCCATCTTCACTGGGTCTGGATCGAGTGATTGGCTGATGCAACAGGGCAAGGGGACAGTGAACTGCGCTGCTGGAAAAAGGAGCTGTGTTGTGCAACCAAGCTGGAGAATGTAGAGAGATAGAGACACTGTGGGGACCATGTGCTGGTGAAACCACTTTACTGTGCTAAGCAGTAGACATGTGCAATTTGTTTCGGTCGGAATACAAATTTGGACACATTTATCGGCTGCCACAACCGATGAGTCATCAGCTGTCAGCTGTCTTCCCCACTGACAGCTGAAATGTAAACAAAACAATGCCGGCAATAGAAAATTCTGGGGGAAAAAACAGCGTGGGGTCCCCAGTGCATGTACTAACACTGCACAGTTAATCTGTATCTGATAGGAACTGTTGTGCTTTCTTCAAGGGCCCCAACTTTGCTGGCGAACATTTTTTTTTCATCATTCCCTGGCCAGTGGGATAAAAGGGGACTTTTATAACAAGTTAGGACTGTCTTTATATACTGTTGCTAGGTAAATGCAGTTCTGTTCTGTTAATTACTGTAATGCCGCGTACACACGGGCGGACTTTTCGATGGACTAGGTCCGGTGGACTTTTCGACGGACTTTACGACAGACTTTCCAACAGACTTTCGAATGAACAGACTTGCCTACACATGATCAACCAAAGTCTGACGGATTCGTACGTGATAACGTATGACCGGAAGTTCACAGCAAGTAGCCAATAGCTGCCCTCGCGTCGGTTTTTGTCTGTTGGACTAGCATACAGACGAGCGGACTTTTCGACCGGACTCGAGTCCATCAGAAAGATTTGAAATATGTTTAATTTCTAGGTCTGTCAAACTTTTGGGGAAAAAAAGTCCGCTGGAGCCCACACACGATCAAATTATCTGACAGAGTCCAGTCCGCCGGACCAAGTCTACCATAAAGTCCGCTCATTCGTACGCGGCAACCATTTTTTCTCAGAGTAATGATATTGTCTTATTGATTATTTGTATAAGTACACTTGCTAATCCTCTCTTTATTTAGGCTATGCTTGGCCTTAATAAATTCTTTGAAATATATCAAGGTGTGTGGGTAGGTGCTAGGTGAGAGAGATATATCATCTTCAGGTGTGTGGAGAAATCACAAGACAATTTAGCGGCTCCTCCGGTGGTAGTGCTGCACGAATATTACCATAATTCGAACACTGAAGATTGTTTAATGCCCTGTTCAAAGAAAACCTTTTGTGTATGGAGCTTTTAAATGGCTGTAATGAAAATTGGGAAGTGGGGCAAAACTGTCCCCCACAACCACCTATGGGACCGAGTCAGGCATAAAAGAACGTGTTTGGTCATAATTCAAGTATTGATTTAAATAAAAACGGTACTCAGCTCGTGCTGGAGGATATATAAACAATTGGATTGCATCAAGATTTTGACAGACGATGCTGAAAGACAGAAGATCGCTTGTTTCTGGATGAGATGAAATCCATGCTGCATCAACTGATGGAGCGAGCCGGTTCCGAGGGCGGCGAAGAATGGATGCGGCAATGCTTATTATTGCCTACGGGACCACAAACTTCTGTCCCTTCCATCGAATCTGCGGCAGCTGTTCCTGTGTCAGTGGATGATCAGACTGTGAGTTTGTTCTGCCCCCCGGACTTCTTCCTCCTCCGGGTCAAGCTTCCGTGCCTCATTGAGTTTCGCTCCCTCCTCCTTTATCTGTCTGTCAAGAGGCTTCGGGTAGGAGTCAGAGATTGTTGCCGAGGATAGATTCGGGCGCATGCGCAGTAGTAAAATCTGATCTCAGGCGTTCTACAAAAAGACCTCGCAGGTTCGAATCCCGGTCTCCTCCTAGAGAATTGAAGAAACAAAATGACAAGGTGAGACTTCCTAGGAGTTCTGCTCCTGTGAGACGAATTTTAACAAATAAAAAGCCTAATTATACAGTGAGTGTTGCTCCAAGAGGGGATGTTGATATTACACCTGTGGAGCCTCCTGTATTGTCCGAACATTTAATTGACAAAACTGTAAATATGGTTGATGTTGTTCCTGCTGTTGCCATGGATACTCAAGCACTGCCTATTCGTGCAGTGACGTTAACTGACGATGCGATGCAGGCGGTCCATTCTACCAGTGCTGGTGCATCAGGTGAGTGCGATGACATTGCTATGTTATGTAATTTAGCAAAAAAGTTTTCTGCTATTGTTGATAAATTAAAATCTCCTGTTATTGATGTTAATAATGTTGCGTCAGCGTGGAGAGTTGATTCTTCCGAATCTACGCTGACTCAATCTATTGAACTTTGAGTCCTGCTATGTCATCTGTACATGTTCCATCCACGCAAATTCCAGAAAGTTGTTTGAAAGAAGCGTTGTCACGCGAGCTTTCCCCTTTGGGTTTTCATCTTAGTATGCTTGTAAAGAAAAAATCTGGAGTGGCGAATATATCAACATTTTTTCTTTGTTACCTTTGTCTCCTGAACATCGTATTAATAAAAGAGATGAAAAATTGGATGTTGGAAGGAATGCCTCTGTTCCTAGATCGTTTAACAATTGGTTACAATCATTTTGTATTTTTGCTAGTGTTTTAGGTGAAAAATATCCTGAACGTTGTAGTGGGCTTTTCCAACATGTTGAGATTATTTTGGAGGCCTATAAAAATTTTAATGGACAAGCTTGCTATTACTATGATGAATCCTTTCATCAGAAGTTGGCTGTGCATCGTCCTCTTAAATGGGGGATGAAAGATGTTGGTCTCTGGTTAAACCTGCTGTTACTGCAAAAACATCAGTTTTCTAAAACAATTGTTATGAACACTGTTGGAATTCGTAAAGGCTTGTGCTTTAATTTTAATGATGGTCAATGTAAGTGGCCAGCCACTTGTAAATACAAACACGAATGTGGGTATTGTTCAGGTGCACATCCAGCTGCTAGATGTTTTTAAAAAAGTGGCTATTAGTGATAGTACTACTTCGAAGGAATCCTTTCTTAAAAGCAGTGACTCCCGTGATATTAGAAAACATGCTGCCATGGCTTATTCGTTACCCAAACCAAATGTCAGCGGAGTTTCTACTTGAAGGTTTTTCGGAAAGGTTTTCCGTTGCCTACATTTTCGGGTTCTGGTTGCTCAGTTTATGATATTTTATCTTCTGTTGCTGTTTACGAAGAGGTGGTTTCCGATAAACTTTCTAAAGAAATTTCTGTGGGACCTATGGAGGGCCCCTTTTCTGAGCCTCCGTTTATTAATTTTCGTATTTCACCATTGGGTATTATTCCAAAAAAGGAGGTGAATTCTTTTCGGTTAATTCATCACTTGTCATACCCTGTTGGTTTTTCATTAAATGATGAGATTGATCCTGATTTCTGTTCAGTGTCCTATTCTTCGTTTGACGATGCCTTGGAAATTATTAGGAGAGTGGGCGGTTCGCCTCTTTTGGCTAAAGCTGATGTAAAATCCGCCTTTAGGTTATTGCCAATTCATCCATCGGCCTTTAACTCCTTAGGTATTTATTTTAAAGGGGAGTACTATTTTGACAAGTGCCTGCCCATGGGCTGTTCCCTGTCCTGCAGATATTTCGAATTGTTCTCTACCTTTTTGGAATGGGTTGTCAGTTCGCAATCTGGTTCAGTTCACTTATTACATTATTTAGATGATGTTTTGTTTGTTGGTAAAGATGATACGGATGACTGTTTATATTTATTTACAGAGTTTAAGATTATTTGCGAAAAGTTTGGTGTTCCATTGGCACCGGTAAATTGGTGCCTCCTACTCATTGTTTGGAATTTTTGGGTGTTACGATAGACACTGTAAAAATTGAATTTCGTCTCTCTATGGTGAGGAAGCTTTGTTTTTTGTTGGATTTTATTCTTTCCAAAAAGAAAATTCGTTTGAAAACGATTCAATCTTTATTGGGCCTTTTGGCATTTACGTCTAGAGTTATACCGATGGGTAGGGTTTTTTCTAAAAGATTGTGTCGGGCAATTGCTGGAGTTAATTCTCGGTGGCATTTTATTCGATTAACTGTCTCTATTAAGGAGGATTTATTTATTTGGAAAAATTTTTTAGATTTATTTAATGGTCGTTGTCTATGGCAGGCCCCCTTTTGTTTAGCTGAAGCTTTAAATTTGTTTACCGATGCTTCAGGGGCAATTGGTTATGGCACTTATTGGCGAGGTCATTGGTCGGTGGATACTTGGCCTGAAGCTTGGTTTTACGAAGATCATAGTTTTATTGGAGTTGTTCCCTATTGTGGTGGCATTGGAATTGTGGGGTGAGGCTTTTCGGAATAGTCGCATTTTACTTCATTCAGACAACAAAGGCGTTGTCTACACCATTAATTGTTTGTCTTCAAAATCTTTACCTGTGATCGCTTTGTTACGTCACTTGGTTTTTCAATGTTTAAAGCTGAATATATGGTTAAAAGCTAAGTATGTTCCTGGTAATTTCAACACTGTGGCTGATGCTTTATCACGTTTGCAGTTGGATCGGTTTCGTGCTTTGGTGCCGGAAGCAGACAAGGTTGGTGCCCCATGCCCGGATTTCTTATGGCACTTGATCTGAGGTTCATCAGTTTGGCTGTTCATAATTCTATAGCTAAAAGCACGTGGGCAAGTTATGAAGCTGCGTGGTCTCTTTGGTATTATTTTTTAGAACATTCTGATAGTTTATGTGCAGGATTTTCGGAAAGTTTGTTTTTGGCTTTTTTGAATTTTTTATTGTCTTGCAATTATTCTTGTTCCCATGTTCAAAAACCGTTATGTGGCGTTTCTTTTTTTTTTTAAATGAAGGGGTTTTCCTTCTTGTCAGAGTTTTTTTTTCGGTTCAACAGGCGTTGAAAGGTTATCGCAAGGGTACATTTGTATCTGATCATAGACTGCCTATTTCTTCTGCTCTTTTAGGCCATCTGTGTTTGGCTACTGAATCCATTTGTTATTCTCCTTAGGAATTGCTGTTATTTAAAGCGACGTTTAGCCTTTGTTTTTTCGGGGCCTTCAGAGTGTCTGAATTAGTGCCTCGTTCTAATAAGGACGTGGCAGGGTTGTTATTTGAGGATTTATTGATGGGTACTGATTATTTACGTATTTAACTTAGACGTAGCAAAATGGATCAATTGGGTTTGGGTCGTTGGATTACGGTGAATAAAATTTCTAATTCACGTATATGTGCTGTTTCACTGCTTTGGCAATTTTTGGCGGTTCGGAATTGTTCTGCTGGGAATTTATTTGTACACCAATCCTCTTTTCCTTTAACTATTTTTCAGTTTAACTCTGTTCTGAAGAAGTGTTTACAATTTCTTCAGCTCGGCCATCTCAGTATTCATCGCATTCTTTTAGAATCGGTGCTGCTACAGAGGAGGCCGAGTTGGGTTTATCTGGTGCTGAAATTAAGAATCTGGGTGGGTGGAAGTCTGATTGTTATTTGTGTTATGTACGCCCTAATGTTTGATTTTAAATTTTGCAGGTGTCAAATTCAATGTTTGGGTTATTGGACATTCATATAGAGGAGGAAAGGTTTGCTCGGGCCTGCAGCACACCGCTCAGCGCCAAATGGATAAATTAATGTCCAAAGATAAGAGAGCAGAACTATAGAATGGAGGAGGTATAGACACTCAGTTTCTACACTAAATGTTCACAGGGCGTGGTTTACACGACGCCGGAAGTGAGGTATGCGTTCCACCTCAGCCTGTTCCACAAACCAGGAAGTGATCTGTTCCCCTGGATACCGAGCCGGCTGGATCTTCTGAACGGTGACACGCAATACTCCTTTTTTGCTTGATTGACTGCTTTTATTTTGTACGTATATTGGTTGAGGGGTGGTTTGTGAAGATTGTGGGGTTCATCTTAATAAACAGAATTACGCTATGTGCATACTTTTTTTCTTTGGCATTTATCTGTTTGGAGTTGTGACCCCCCCTGAACCCCCTGGAGTGGTACTGAGAGAGATGTGCTAAGGAGACCCTTTTCTCTTGGAGGCTTTTAAAACTTACATATTTGGTGAGTTTGACCCCCTAGGGGGAGAGTGTTAACACATGGTGAAGTCCTACTGACCGGTGGAAGGCGCACACTGTGATTCAGCTTTATTATCACCTATGGACATTTTCCTGATCACTTCACAGACTCTTTACCTCTCTGTGTTATCACACTTATGTGCGCAGTTGGCCGCATGATTTTAATTATATGTTTTTGCTCAACAATAGCGCTGTTTGTAGTTTATGTTTACTTATTGTTTATATATACTATTATTTTGTGGACATTCATATAGCTTTTGGTCTCACCATCGTGCATTCCAGAGGATTTACAGCTCTAATTTGGGTCTTCCTTTATCGGACTTTCAAATTTGGTGGTATGGTAAAAAGGGGATGTGATGGTCTAATTTGAGGGAAACGTTGTCGTTTTTATATTTTTATTGGCCTTCTCCTGACATCATTGTTTTGCATTTGGCTGGCAATGCTGTCGGGTGTTTCAAAACATTCGACCTTATTTCTCAGATTGAAGTTGACTTTTTGTGTATTCATTCTGTTTTTCCGAAAGCAATCTTAGTTTTTTCAGAGATTGTTCCACGATTAACTTGGCTGAGTTCACAAGAGATCAAATTTTTCAAAAAGATGAGGAAAAGGATTAGTAGGACAATAGCTAAATTTATGATTTCCTTGAATGGCTTGTCTTTTAGACATGTTGATCTGGAAGGTGGCCTTTCGGGATTTTATCGGTCAGATGGTACTCTTCTGTCTGATATTGCTTTGGACATATTTAATTTGGACTTACAGACTTGTATCGAATTAGCTGCGCTGAAGGTGGGGAGGTGCCAGGCTCCTGTATGATCCTGGCATATGGATGATATTATATGTTGTTTTTTAACCTGAGCTTGGATAGCTAGGTTATTGTTATATCATTATTATTACTTTTATTGCTATGAATAGTAAAGTTGAATAAAATTGAGTCTATTATATATGACATATATTCAAAGTTATATATGTTGCTATTTAAGCCTATAATAAAACTGAGGCCTTATTTGATCCAAGTCTGGTGTTGTGGTTTAATTTAATAAATTAAATTTGACAAAGTCCTGACTTCGGTACCATGAAAAGTGGGAAGTGGGGCAAAACTGTCCCCCTCAAACACCTATGGGACCGAGTCAGGCATAAAAGAAAGTATTTTATAGGTTAAAATTTAAAGATGTTTGGTCATAATTCAAGTATTGATTTAAATAAAAACGGTACTCAGCTTGTGCTGGAGGGTATATAAACAAGTGGATTGCATCAAGAATTTGACAGACGACGCTGAAAGACAGAAGAAGATCGTCCCACCCCCCCACCCTGTCGCAGTTCAGTTTATGAGGCTTTGTGTCTCTCTCTTCGAGAGATGATATTATATGTTGTTTTTTAACCTGAGCTTGGATAGCTAGGTTATTGTTATATCATTATTATTACTTTTATTGCTATGAATAGTAAAGTTGAATAACATTGAGTCTATTATATATTATTATTATTATACAGGATTTATATAGCGCCGACAGTTTACGCAGCACTTTACAACATTAGGGCAGACAGTACAAGTACAATACAATTCAATAAAGGAGGAATCAGAGGGCCCTGCTCGTTAGAGCTTACAATCTAGGAGGGAGGGTCAAGTTATACAAAAGGGTAATAGCTGTGGGGGATGAGCAATGGAGAAAATAGTGCAGTTGTTAGATGGAGGCAGGATAGGCTTCTCTGAAGAGGAAAGTTTTCAGGGATCGCCTAAAGGTGGATAAATTTGGAGATAGTCTGACGGATTGGGGTAGGGAATTCCAGAGGATGGGCGAGGCTCGGGAGAAGTCCTGGAGGTGGATATGGGAGGAGGTGATGAGGGAGCTAGAGAGCAGGAGGTCTTGGGAGGAACGGAGATGGCAATTAGGTTAGTATTTTGAGACTAGGTTAGTGATGTAGCTGGGGGCAGAGTTGTGGATGGCTTTGTAACTTATTGTTAGTATTTTGAATTTAATTTTTTGGGTGAGTGGTAGCCAATGGAGTTATTGGCAGAGAGGGGTAGCAGACACTGAGCGGTTTGTAAGGTGGATGAGTCTGGCAGCAGCATTCATGATGGACTGAAGGGGGGATAGTCTAGTTAAAGGTAAACCAATGAGGAGGGAGTTGCAGTAGTCGAGGCGAGAGATAGCCAGGGAGTGAATCAGGAGCTTTGTGTTTTCATTGGTTAGAAAGGGACGTAGTTTAGAGATGTTGCGGAGGTTGAGGCGGCAAGCTTTGGAAAGTGATTGGATGTGGGGCCGAAAGGAGAGTTCAGAGTCTAGGATAACACCTAGCACCCTGACATGTGGGGACGGGTGGATGGTTTTGCCATTGCTCTTGACAGAGAAGTCAGAAGTCAAGAGAAGAGGCACGTGGGGGAGGAAATATTATAAGCTCGGTTTTGGACAAGTTGAGTTTGAGGAAGTGGTGTGACATCCATACAGATATGTTGGTTAGTAAGTTAGTGATGCGTGAGGAGACTGATGGAGTGAGTTGAGGGGTGGAGAGATAAATTTGTGTCGTCAGCATAGAAAAGATATTAAAAGCCGTGAGAGGCTATCAGCTGACCCAGGGAAGAGGTGTAGATTGAAAATAAAAGAGGTCCAAGAACAGAACCTTGGGGGACCCCAACAGAGAAGGGAAGAGGAGTGGAGGAAGTAGAACACTGAAGGTGCGTTGGGATAGGTAGGGTGAGAGCCACTGAAGAGCACAGTCACGGAGACCGAGGGAGTAAAGTTTTTTGAGGAGGAGGGGGTGGTCAACTGTGTCAAAGGCAGTGGAAAGATCCAGAAGTAGGAGTACAGAATAGTGTCTGTTGGTTTTTGCAGTTAGTAGGTCATTTGTGAGTTTTAAAAGAGCAGTTTCTGTGGAGTGTTGAGGGCAAAATCCAGATTGAAGGGGATCAAGAAGGTTGTTTTAATGAGGTGGTCACTCAGTTGGTTGTAAACCAGGCGCTCAAATAGTTTAGAGGAAAAGGGGAGCAAGGAGATAGGGCGCAGGTTGTTAAGATTGGTAGGGTCCAAGGACAGCTCTTTAAGTATGGGAGTGACCAGTGCATGTTTTAGAGCAGTGATGGCAAACCTTGGCACCCCAGATGTTCTGGAACTACATTTCCCATGATGCTCCACTACACTGCAGAGTGCCAGAGCATGTTTTAGAGCATTGGGGTAGATGCCAGAGGTGAGGGAGAGATTGAAGATGTGGGTTAGAGAGTGTAGGATGGGGTCAGAGGGAATAGGGTCCAGGGGACAGGTGGTTAGGTTGGTGATAGAAAGGAGTTTAGCAACTTTGTCTGTAGTAGCAGATTTGAATAGGGGGAGTGTCAGTTGTACCTGTTGACATGGGGTCTTAGCTAGGGGAGATACCTGTAGAGTGGAGATTTCATCACGGATTGTATCAATCTTGTTTTTGAAGTGATTGTGATCTCCTGGGCAGTGAGTAAGTCAGTGGGTGGAGGCGGTGGAGGACAAAGTAAAGAGTTGAAAGTAGAGAAGAGTTTACGGGGACTGGATGGGAAGGTGTTAATAAGAGTTGTAAAATAGGTTTGCTTGGCAGCGTGGAGGAAAGAATAGTATTTTTGGAGGGCAGATTTGTATTGGTTGAAGTCTTTGAGAGACTTAGTCTTGTGCCACAGACACTCAAGAGCGTGACTACCTTTTTTGAGAATTTTAGTGTCATCTGTTTGCCAGGGTTGTAGGGGTCGAGGCCTGATTCTGCGTGTAGTGAGGGGAGTGAGCTTGTCCAGGGTGGAGGACAGGGATTTATTGTAGATGGACGTGGCTTGGTTGGGGCAGGACAGGGGAGAGATTTTGTCATAGAGGTGGTCAGTAGCAGAATAGAGGAGAGAGGAGTTGAAGTTGCGAAAGTTTCTACGGGTGATGGTTAGGCTATTGGAGGGAAAGGTGGTGGAAGACGGGGGAGAGAAAAACTAATAAGGTGGTGGTCGGAGAGAGGAAAAGGATTGTTTGAGAAGTTGCATGGAGTGCATAGGTAGGAGAATACAAGGTCAAGGGTGTTCCCATCAGAGTGAGTAGAAGCCTGTACCAATTGCTTCAGGTCAAATGAAGAGGTTAGACTAAGAAGTTTAGAAGTAGCAGGAGTGTTTGTATTAGCAGGGATGTTGAAATCACCGAAAAGGATTGTGGGAATTTCCAAAGAGAGAAAGTAGGGTAGCCATATGACATATATTCAAAGTTATATATGTTGCTATTTAAGCCTATAATAAAACTGCGGCCTTATTTGATCCGAGTCTGGTGTTATAGTGGTTTCATTTAATAAATTAAATTTTACAAAGTCCTGACTTCGGTACCATCCTTTTTTGATATGTTTACACAGAGCAGTTTCACACAGCTTGTAACAAAATGTCTACTGAAACTACTTTGTGGTGGGTTGCCATGACACACTATGACCACTCATACCACTTGTTCTGAGGCAGTGACTGAGAAAGTAAAAGCAATTGGATCAGTATGACAACCAGGACACTAGTGGTTTTAAAGGAAGAGGTAAACAGTCTTTGCCTCTCTACCACATTGCTGCATGCTTACTTTAGGCACATGTGCGGTGTGAATTGAAGCTCGAAGAGAAAAATCAGTTGTTCTTGTTCAGCGTTTCATGTCAGTTTTTGATCAGGATCAGATCAGGATAGCATCAGTATCAGGTCAGGTTTACATCAGGATTTTATCCTGCAAATCAGAAGCGCTCCCATGCCCAGAAAACGCACAAGCATTCGCAATGCGGAGTGCGAATGCAACGCACATATGTGAACCAGCCTCATTCAAATGAACGTATTTTAAAATGTGTGAATTGGATGCGGTGTAAGCCGCATCCAATTCGCATAGGTGTGAACCGGGCCTTAAAGATCTGATCTTTATGTCGGGAATAGTTTTTGCAGCACATATGTTACACACATACTTGTGAAAGTCTGGATAACATTATGTACTAAAGACACAATGTTGTTAATAAAGATGAAGACACCCAAGTTGATGTTACTGATTTAAACACATCTCAATATATCTACCTTTCTTTTTCTTCCTTTATTGCATTTGCATATTTGGTTGGAACCTCAATATTTCTTAGGGGGGAGGTGATGGACTGGATAGGAAGATTTAGGAGAGGGGGGTCGGTGCTGGGGCGGTTGGTCAATGCTTGGAGGGAGTCTGTACTGAAATCAGTTTCTAGCTTGCATTTTCAAAGCTTAATTGAACAAGCTGAGGCTAGAAGCTGATTGTTTCCATGCACAGCTACGCCAAATTCTGTCTGCTCTAGTTCAGATAAATTCCCGTCACTGTGTTTTATATTTGATACTCCTGACCAATTCACTCCTGAAGTTCTTCTTTAAGATAGGCTGTATGTAGAAAAGAATATGTATGTAACATATTAACATTATTAAAATGAGTGTGCTGAGGTATGAAAATATGTTAAAGTGGTGTTCTGGCCGAAATTATACTTTTTAAATAAAAATACCCCTATAATACACAAGCTTAATGTATTCTAGTAAAGTTAGTCTGTAAACTAAGGTCTGTTTTGTTAGTTTATAGCAGTAGTTTGTTATTTTATAAACTTACAGCAGGCTGTGGCCATCTTAAGTGTGGGCATCTAAAGCTAGACTGTATTTCTTCCTGGATCTCATCCTTGCAGATCTCGCACATGCTCAGTGCAGCACAAGCAGTGTAATAGGTTACAGGTCAGGTTTCCATAGCAATGGCAGTTTCAGAGGAAGTTGCCGCCCCTTCCCAGAAGGCATTGCAAAGAGGAAATGATGCCATGGGCCGCGGCCAGGGAGGAGGAAGTGAAAAATGAATACAGCAGATATACAGTAGGTGCTGAGAAAAAAAAAAAAATATCCAATTTGTTTACAGTGCACAGTTTAGTGAGGGATGCTGAAGAGTTGTAAAACTGGGTGGAACTCCACTTTAAATAGTTTTTGCTTTGGTACAGTCATTAAAGCATATTTTGTGGGTAAAAAACTATGGCACTCAGTATAGGGGAGGCCTTATTCAATCCTGCCCTTTTAAGCACCTCTCACTGCAAGCACAACTTGACCATACCCACAGTTTGGCGCAGTGTGCTCTGTACCCTGCTTTTAATTTTTCAGACCATTTTTTGCGGGGTTGTAAAAAGAATGGTTTTGTTGCTGGGTCATTACTGGAATCCGTAAAATCTCTGGGCCACTGCCCTGCTGTGATTGTAAACAAGTACAGCACGCACAACATTATTCTTTTGAGTCATGTACACTGAGCTGCCTGCCTGAAACTGCCGTAAAGCTAATGAAGGAGATGTTGTGTAGCAAGGGAGAATCACAACCCAGGTTGAGGGTTCCAGAGTATGGTGTCTGCTGGTACTGGGTACTGAGATACCCATAAATATGCTGTTTTAGCACACAGGGGTGAAAGGTGCAATGGTTATAGTCAGAGGAGAGATGGAGCCAGTAGTATCATAGCAATTTTTACTGTGGCCTGTATTAATGCTGTACACATGCAGCATATACAGTGCACATACTGATATGTCTAAAACTATTCTGATGTCTTTCAATCTATGCACTATTGTATACCAGAGGATTGGAAGACCCATTAGTAGGTATCATGTATATGCTGCATGACAACAGAGTGTCAGACCCATCAGTTTGTATGCTGTATACATACTGATGGGTCTGACACTCCTCTGGTGTCATGCAGCATATACAGGGGCAACAATACAGTGCAAAACATTACATATGTGTGAGTATAGTCTAACAAAGCTCAGTGGCAAAGAGATGATTTTTTGTTGAGGAGCATGTAGGAAGGTGCAGTTTACTTTCTCCACTGCCGATGGCTCTCTCTGCAGCACCACTGTTGTTGGAGAGGTAGTCAAGTGGAACAGGGTTCCTCTATGGTTTCCTGGGTCACTGGGGAAGCTATTGTATTGGATGCTGTTGACTCTGGCAGCCATCATGGATCAGGTAGAGCCTATTTAAGACCTTGACTCCCGGGTTTGGCACCCTTTTTATGTGTGGGCAGAGTAGGGAAAAGTACCCGGTCTGTTAGTGACAGTGTTAGTGGTAGAGTAAGGTTCCTGATAAGGAGGGAAAGCATAGGGTTTGCGACTCCTCTGAACATCTTCTCGTTTGGGCACTTGCTAAAAACCGTGAGTTCACCCATTTGCACAGTTCACCCCCAGGTTCTGTCATGAACTGTTTCTGCATACTTCAATACATGTTCCTTATTGCACCTGTCTGTGTGAATTATTGCAACCACTCCACTCTGTACACCACCTACAAGCAAAGCAACTTGCCTGGTGGCAGAGAGTGTGGAAAGCTACTGTACTGGCTCTTCTGTCTCCTGCAGGGGCCAGGAAGTAGTGTGGATTTGAGGCTGAAGAGAGCAGTAATGCCTGGTAAATGAGTTGAGGAACAGAGCACCATTACATACATATTACAGCACAGAAGGAGCACAAGCAGGCTTTTCTAAGGAAGGTGCATTGCAGCCTATAAACCGGTACTGTGTTTTTATGCTGATTTGTATTTTACTGTAGACTCTCTCGCACTTTTAGAGCAATATGGCCACATGCACCAATTAGCTCTGCTCCCTATTATGCCCTGATTCTCAGAAATTAGGATTTTCAAAAGTTCCACATTATGGAGATGAGAAAGAATACTTTTTTTAGAACAAAATACTGTATGTAGACAAATCACACACCCCACACTTAAACTGACCATTAAGAATTTACACAAAACATAATTGTATAAAGTTGAAACACAGCATCGTATACTGCACTGACAACAGATGTATCGATTAGTAAAGAAAATAATTTGTTTGGGACAGCTTGGCCCAAGTAGACTATTTAAAGTGAAAGGAATCCTGAGTTCCACTTTTAAAAGTGCATTTTCTCCCCACTGCTTTTTCTCTGTACTGGCTTTTCGTAAAAACAAATACAATCATTGAAATTGTTAAAAAAGTTTAGTGCAGTATAACCATTTTAATAGCTAAATAGTACTTTTTTTAGAGATCCATCCACCAGATTAAAAAGAAAGACATCTGAGAAGCAAAGAGGGACATTGGTTCTAAAAGAGGAAAAGTCACTCCAAATGAGGGCCAGTTGGGATGTATGCATTTACAGTACTCATACAGGAAAAGATAGAAATATCTGCAGGGAGAACCCACACATCAAAAATAATAATAAAAAACGACAAAGGTTCCAGACATTCCCAGTCTATCCAAAGCAGCAAAAAATAAAGTTTTGGTTGAGTCATACTTTATGATCTGACAACCATCAAGAACATCAGTTTTTTTTTAGTGGTTTGCATCTTCAGGGCACAGAAAATAACTGTTCCAAATAGCAACATACTGTATATATTAAGACCTCCAGTTCTACATGCTTACTCTAAAAGGTGATCTCACTGGGTACATATCGAATAAGCAATACTGGGCCACCCATTAAAAGGGCTGTTAGGAGCACTGTGATTGGGACTTCCTGCCCCACCATCCATACAAAATCCTGGAATTTTAGTGGATTCTCACAACCTCGACAGCCCTCCTCAAACTACAGCCCTCTTCTTCTCTGCTACCTCAAACCCTTCACTAAAGACCTCTCCCTCAGCAAGTGGGCGGATTCAGGAATCTCTACCATTGGTCACCTTAATGAAAGAGCAACACTAATGTCATACTCAGACCTACAAACGCGTTTCAATCTTCCAAACAAATACCTACGTACCAGACACCTTATTAACTCCTTCCGTAAGGAAGAGATTGAAATTCCATCAGATCTTCTCTCCTTTAACCAAGACTACTCCACTAACCAAAAAGGAATACCATACTTATGCCATTGCTTTCTGTCTCCCTCTTCCAAGGAAAAATCTCACTCTATGATGTTGTGGGAAAAATCCTTCTGGTCCCAATGGTCACCTTGGTTAAAACATCTGTCCTGCACAGCGTATCCATAATAATGGCACAATAACACCTAATGTTTCACTGGAAAGCCATCCTTTATATTTCCAAAGCCTGTCTTTTGCGTTTTCCCCTCTTTTAGAAGTACCCGGCTGGGTTCTTCTCCCTGGAGTTGTTAAAACCAGTTAATGCATTTATATATCTATCCTCTTGCATATTTGCTATTATATAACCCTTTTTACACCTGAACAGCCTTAAAGGACTTGTCATAATATACTACACCCTACAGAATGTTTGGGTCATTATCTACATTTTTTATGTCGCAATGTTAAAATATACCCTACAGTATGTCTAAGATTGGATACCATTTCTTGGAATGTTACTGTGTAAAATATATGTTCTTTGCTTATCTGTAGCGAAATTGTATTGAAAATACTTGTTTATGCACCTTCAAAATTTTATAAAACATGATTGATATAAAAAAGGTGATCTCTCTACAGACGTATATCATTCTACAATACTCATTATTACCACTGCAGTAGTTAAAGCATTTGGCAGGGGCTCCTGCGCCCTGTATGCATTTATCCCATCCTATATGTTTTCTGAATATTGACTTGGTAAATTATTATGAAGTTCAGACAGCTGGAGGTCTTTGAATTACGTTGTTTTTAGTATTCCAAGTCCCCTGTGCTAGTAGACCCCACAACAATTGCATGATCTTCTATGCATATAGCTAAACTCTTGGGTGCAAGATACTGGAAATGTCTTTGAGCTTTTTTCTACTTTTAATTTCATGCTTGTTTGTCAATCCCTCTCCTGTTTGCATTCAGGCTCTTTTCTAATAAAATTGCAACTTCTTTCTATTATTATTCAAACCTTAATACAGCTTAAAAAAAACAAAAAAAACGATCATTTAAAGTATGAATGTAAAAGATATTATATGCACGTATATTTAAACAAAACCACTCTGCAGGAACTGACTCCATAATCCTTTTGCAAGTGTATTTTACATGGACTTAAAGAGGATCTTCAGGCTATATGAAAAAAGTGAAAAATCAGCAGCTACAAATAGTGTCCAAGGATCCAGTGCCATCCTCAACCAGGCCAGTTCTTCACCGGTCTCCAGGTCCCCCACGCTGTCTTGTTTACTATAGGAAGTCGGCTGTGCAAGGAGTCCCACTGCACAAGCATGAGCTGTGTTGCACCTTGTGAATGGTGCCACAGACTTCTGGGACCTATGACGTGAACCAGAAGGCTGAGGAAAAAGGGAGAGGGGGAGGGAGCAGCGAACTGTCAAAACCAGGTACTCACTCCCTACCCCGAAACAAATATCCAAAAGTGATAGAGGAGGGGGGGTGGCGGAAAAGAAGAATTTACCCTTTTGGGTGATGTTCTGCTTTAAAGAAGAACTTCAGCTTTTCCTCCCTAAAACAACAGATGCATTGTGCATGTAAATGAATCACAACCCCATTGTCAGTTTGTGTGTAACTTACCTTCTTTAGCTGTATATAGCAGATTTCCACATCTGTGATATCCCTCCTCCTCCTGGCTGAATTTCTAAGTTCTCTGACTTCCTGTTTCCTTCCTTTTTTAGTCCTGATACTACATGTCCCATGATCCCTTAAGCCTCTGTAGCTTTAGGGCGGGCTATGGGAGTCACCTGTACCAGTTCTGGCAGTTGATGTGGGTGGGTCCAAGGGATACTGTGGGTGTTTCTGAGCCTTCATGTGGGTGGTAAAAGGTGTAAATGTTGTTGGAAGAACAACAACATGTAATGTAAAGTTGTTAACAAACTGACAATACTGTATGCATTATACCTATCTATGCAGCAGGTGGCAATGTGGTATTACAGTGTTTAGTTCTTATATTTTATGATATAACAGGATGCATTGTCTATCTATGCTCAATGCACTCTTTGTGTTCCCTTCCTGTTCTGTCACCATGATGATAATAGGTTATGGGCCCAAGGCATTGTAGAGGATATCCCAGGCACCCAGTAGCACCCAGAGGCACTGGAAAGAATACTCAGTGAGTACAGCAAGTCAGTCAATACTGTATACAAGATACTGAAACATGGCAAGTGGTTCAGATGTTAAGTTTGCTATTGCACAATTGAACAATGCCAATGACCAGCTATGGAAGTTTAAACTGGAAGTGGTTCTCACCAAGGATGACTTGTAGCAAGTGCTGAATACAGACAGACGGAGAGATGGAAGACTGGGATAGGAAGCACAGACAGGCAACACCAATTATAAGCTTACTAGTGGAAGATGACCAGCTTATCCACATAAGAACAGAGAAAACAACCAAAGGTATGTGGATTTCATTACAGAAGCTGGATGAGCGTTCAAGCCTCAACAGCAAGCTCTTTCTACTATGAAAGCTGTATAAGATGAGACTAGAAGAAGGCCAGCATATGTGTGACCACGTGAAA
The DNA here is from genome assembly GCF_042186555.1 of Aquarana catesbeiana. Taxonomy (NCBI): domain Eukaryota; kingdom Metazoa; phylum Chordata; class Amphibia; order Anura; family Ranidae; genus Aquarana; species Aquarana catesbeiana. The sequence continues at coordinate 301,893,042 of NC_133329.1, read as the reverse complement.
GCTATGCTAGAAATCATAGAGCAGCTACGCACCATCGGAGAGAACATCAATGATAACTATATTGTTGCCCTGCTCCTCTGGAGCCTTCAAGAGACTGCTCCAATTAACGCATTAAAAAACCAGACCCGAGCAGGAGCTGACATTAGCATATGCCAAAGGGAAATTAATCAATGAATATGACAGAAGGAAAGAACATATGCACCATGATGACAAAGCTCTTAAGATGTATAAAGGCACAAAGCACAACAAAGAAAGCAGAGCCTGTTTTCGCTGTAAAAAGACCGGTCACTTAAAAAAGGACTATTCTATCTGGAAAGCCGAGCAGCAAAAGCTAAAGCTATCCACAAAAGAAAGAGTCAAAGCAGCCACAATGGAAACTGAAGACACACCATGAAGTGGCACCTTTAAAGTGACGCAGAGCGGCAAGCCACATGGCTGGTGCATAGACTCAGGTGTGACAAGCCACATGACTAGCGACAAGACCTTCTTCACAAACACTGGGCTGTGAGTGCATGTGGGCTGTGAGTACCTGTGTATTGTATTATTGAGTACTTGTGTATTGTTGAGTATTATTGTCAGGAAGCTAGTTGTTAGTTAATTGGGACAGGGCATAATCCCCAATCCTCATTAAATTAGTAGGTACGATGCCTGGCAGGTGTTAAGATGCAACTCGGTGTACATCTTGCGGCATGCATGTGTTCGTTGATCATCTGACTGAGGGTGAATACTGCTGTACAAAATGTAAACACATCGTCTCCCTGGAAGCCCAGGTTCTGAATCTAGGGAAGCAACTGTCAGCACTGAGAAGACCCTCCATACTAAAGGAGAGCCTGGAATGTATTCAGCAGGTGCTGGCAGGGGCCAGCACAGAGGCAGGTGGAGACAAAGAGGTGCAGGCACTAGAAAAGAGTAGATGGGTGACAGTCAGGAAAAGTAGAGGGGAAAGTGCCAGGGAGGCTGATCCTGGGCTGGAACATCCCAATAAGTACACTCCATTGAGTGACATTGATGAAACCAGTCAGGGACAAGCACTGCTGGAACTGAGGAACTCCCCTAGCTGCCAGGGGAAGAACACCTCCAGTGAGAGTCGGGAGGAAACGAAGGGAAAGAAAAGACAGATTCTGGTGGTAGGGGACTCAATTCTTAGAAGGACAGAGAGGGCAATCTGTGCTAAAGACCTGAAGCGCCGAACGGTACGCTGTCTACCGGGCGCATGGATTCGGCACATCATGGATATGGTGGACAGATTACTGGGAGGGGCTGGGGAAGACCCGGCTGTCATGGTGCACGTTGGCACCAATGACAAAGTCAGAGGCAGATGAAGTGTCCCAAAGAACGATTTTAGGGACTTAGGAGCTAAATTGAGGAAAAGGACTTGATCACGGATGTGGAAATAAGGGGTAATTTAGGAAACAGCGATCACAGGTCAATTAGCTTCAGTATAAATCACACAAATAGGAAACATAAGGGGAATACAAAGACACTGACTTTCAAAAGACCCAACTTCCCTAAACTACGAACCTTGCTAGAAGATATACAGTATCTCACAAAAGTGAGTACACCCCTCACATTTTTGTAAATATTTTATTATATCTTTTCATGTGACAACAATGAAAGAAATGACACTTTGCTACAATGTATAGTAGTGAGTGTACAGCTTGTATAACAGTGTCAATTTGCTGTCCCTTCAAAATAACTGAACACACAAATATTAATGTCTAAATCGCTGGCAACAAAAGTGAGTACACTCCTAAGTGAAAATGTCCAAATTGGCCCAAAGTGTCAATATTTTGTGTGGCCACCATTATTTTCTAGCACTGCCTTAAAACCTCTTGAGCATTTAGTTCACCAGAGCTTCACAGGTTACCACCGGAGTCCTCTTCCACTCCTCCATGACGATATCACGGAGCTGGTGGATGTTAGAGACCTTGTGCTCCTCCACCTTCCGTTTGAGAGTGCCCCACAGATGCTCAATAGGGTTTAGGTCTGGAGACATGCTTGGCCAGTTCATCACCTTTACCCTCAGCTTCTTTAGCAAGGCAGTGGTCATCTTGGAGGTGTGTTTGGGGTTGTTATCATGTTGGAATACTGCCCTGTGGCCCAGTGGGGATCATGCTCTGCCTCAGTTTGTCACAGTACATGTTGGCATTTATGGTTCCCTCAATAAACTTTAGCTCCCCAGTGCCGGGAGCACTCATGCAGCCCCAGACCATGACACTCCCACCACCATGTTTGACTGTAGGCAAGACACACTTGTCTTTGTACTCCTTACCTGGTTGCCGCCACACACGCTTGACACCATCTGAACCAAATAAGTTTATCTTGGTCTCATCAGACCACAGGACATGGTTCCAGTAATCCATGTCCTTAGTCTGCTTATCTTCAGGAAACTGTTTGCGGGCTTTCTTGTGCATCATCTTTAGAAGAGGCTTCCTTCTGGGACGACAGCCATGCAGACCGATTTGATGCAATGTGCGGCATATGGTCTGATCACTGACAGGCTGACCCCCCCCCCAACCTCTGCAGCAATGCTGGCAGCACTCATATGTCTATTTCCCAAAGACAACCTCCGCATATGACGCTGAGCATGTGCACCCACATTCTTTGGTCGACCATGGCGAGGCCTGTTCTGAGTGGAACCAATCCTGGTAAACCGCTGTATGACCTTGGCCACTGTGCTGCAGCTCAGTTTCAGTGTCTTGGCAATCTTCTTATAGCCTATGCCATCTTTCTGTAGAACAACAATTAATTTTTCAGATCCTCAGAGAGTTCTTTGCCATGAGGTGCCTTGTTGAACTTCCAGTGACCAGTATGAGAGAGTGAGAGCGATAACAGCAAATTGAACACACCTGCTCCCCATTCACACCTGAGACCTTGTAACACTAATGAGTCACATGACATCGGGGAGAAAAAAATGGCTAATTGGGCTCAATTTGGACATTTTCACTTGGGGGTATACTCACTTTTGTTGCCAGCAGTTTAGACATTAATGGCTGTGTGTTGCGTTATTATGAGGGGACAGCAAATTTACACTGTTATACAAGCTGTACATTCACTACTTTGCATTGTAGCAAAGTGTAATTTCTTCAGTGTTGTCACATGAAAAAGATATAATAAAATATTTACAAAAATGTGAGGGGTGTACTCACTTTTGTGAGATACTGTAAATTGGGAAAAAATTTTAGGAACAAAGAACACGGAGGAGAGATGGGTTTGCTTTAACTGCATATTAAATAAGGGCATTATTAGCCAGTGCATCCCATTGGAAATAAATTTAAAAGAGCGAACAAAGGTCCTGAATGTCAGAAACCATGAATCAGACCGAGACAGAAGTACAGTTTAATCACACTTGTTTATTAATAAAAATAAAAAGGTAAATAGAGTAAGCGTAGTCAAAGCATAGCCAGAGTTCAGTAACCGGATCGGGTAATCAGCCAGGCCAGAAGTCAGGGATCCAAGTAGTGGAACAGCAAGCAGGCAAAGGAGCCAGAAGGGATATCAGCAAAGCCAGTCTTTAAACAGGAACGCAGGAGATGGTTTCTTGTGATGTGACCAAGGCGAAGGCAGAGATGAAGTGAGCTGGACAGCTTTAAGTAGGCAGGTCAGACGAGCAGGATCGGGAACAGCTGGGTAACTGTGGGGAGAGATGAGAACTGGCAATTACCTGACGGCTGAGCGGCCAGCTCAGAGAAGGCAGGGCTGAGCCAGCCCTGACAATACCCCCTCCTCAACGACCCCTCCCCCTCGGAGGACCACTGGGCTTGAGGGGAAAACGTCTATGGAAATTGCAGAGGAGGGCAGGGGCATGTACGTCTGAGGATGCGACCCAGGAGCGTTCCTCCGGACCGTACCCCTTCCAATGTACCAGGTACTGTATGCACCCACGGAACGGAGTCAAAAATGGATTGTACCTCATACTCCTCATGGTTCTCAACCTGTATAGGATGAGGACATGGCAGACCAACGGTTTCAATAAAGAGACATGACACACATTTGGGATGCGCATACTAGGAGTAAGGTCCAACGTGTAAGTCACTGGGTTAATCCTGCAAAGGATACGGAAAGGCCCAATAAACCAAGGTGCGAACTTCAGTGAGGGAACACGAAGTCTGAGGTTGCGAGATGACAGCCAGACCCTGTCCCCAACCTGGTAGGGAGTTGCAGGCAGGCATCTGCGGTCAGCATGGAGTCTGTACCTATCATTAGCATGACGTAAAGCCTCCTAGACTTGTGCCCAAGTGGAACGAAGACCACGGAGATGCTCCTCTAACGCAGGAATACTCTGCGGAACAAGCGAGTCAAGCAACATGGAAGGTTGGAAACCATAATTCGCCATAAACGGAGACACTCGGGAGGCAAAATTCAAGGCATAGTTGTGAGCAAACTCTTCCCATGGTAATAGGTCTGACCAGTTGTTATGATGGTCAGAAGTAAAGCAACGTAGGAATTGCTCCAAGGACTAATTGGCTCGCTCTGTGGCCCCATTAGCTGATACGCAGAGGAGAAAGAAAGCTGAATTCCCAACTGTGCACAAAAGGCTCGCCAGAACCGGGAGACAAACTGACTGAGACAATCACCTTGGGTAGCCCATTTAAGCGAAAAATCTCCTGAGCAAAAATGGAAGCCAGTTGCTTAGAAGTAGGCAACGTCTTAAGTGGAATACAATGACACATCTTTGAGAACCGGTCAACCACCATAGGGATAACAGTGTTGTCTTGGGAGTAGGGCAACTCCACAATTAAATCCATAGACAGGTGGGCACAGGGCCTCTCTCCTTTGGGTATGGGTTGTAGGAGGCCCACTGGAAGCTGTCGTGGAGTCTTACTCTGAGCACACACGGAATAGGCAGCTACAAAGGCAGTTACATCAGCGCATAGACTAGGTCACCAGAATTGTTGGGAAATGGCCCAAACGAGTTGATTCTTCCCAGGGTGGCCAGCTGCCTAGGGAGAATGGTAAGTCTGAGCACGGCAGTACGGAGACACTCTGGGACAATACAATGGTCACAAGGTTTCTCAGGAGGAGCATCGACCTGAGCAGCAAGAATTTTGTCATCCAAAGGAGAAGTAAGACTGATGCGAACCGTAGCCAGAATACGATCAGGAGGAATCACAGGTACTGGAACTGACTCCAACTTGGAAGTGGAGGAAAATTGTTGTGACAAGGCTTCAGCCCTTACATTTTTAGTACCGGGTAAGACTGAGACAATGTAATTGAAACTTGACAAGAAAAGAGCCCATCGCGCCCTTCTGGGAGAGAGGCGTTTAGCCTCAGACAAGAATGTGAGATTCTTATGGTCAGTAAGAATGAGAACTGGCACAGTGGTACCTTTGAGATGTCTCCATTCTTTCAGGGCTAAAATGATCGCCAACAGCTCTCTGTTACCAATCTCGTACTTGCACTCCACAGGTGACAATTTCTTGGAAAAGTAGCCACAAAGATGCATGGCACTCTCAGAGGTGGGATGTTGAGACAGAAGGGCACCAACACCAGTCTCAGAAGCATCAACATCAAGGATAAAAGGTAACGTAGGATCAGGATGTGCCAACACAGGAGCAGAAACAAAGGCAGCCTTGAGATTCTCAAAGACCTTAATGGACTCCGGACACCAACTCTGTGGGTTACCGTCCTTTCTGGTCATATCAGTCAGGGGCTTGACCAGAGACAAGAAGTTACGAATAAACTTCCGATAATAGTTGGCAAAACCCAGGAAACGCTGCAGAGGACATAAACCCATGGGTCGGGGCCTCTGTAGGACTGCCGAAAGTTTCTCTGGGTCCATCGAAAAACCAGCAGTGGAAATGACATAGCCCAGGAATTTAACCTGTTCACGACAGAACTCGCACTTCTCCAGTTTACAATAGAGATTGTTCTCTCTTAGTTTCTGAAGCAAACAACAGACATCTGCATGGTGGTCCTCCAGGGACTTGGAAAATATGAGGATATCATCAAGATAAAGCACTACACATAACTGCAACAAATCTCGGAGGACATCGTTAAGAAATTCATGGAAAACTGCCGGGGTGCTACAAAGGCCAAAAGGCATTACGAGGTACTCATAATGGCCTGTTCTGGTTAGACATGTGCACACTGAAATATTTCGTTTCGGAATTTCGTTTTGTCCAAAAAATAAATTTATTTAGTTACTCCCGAAATTCATTTTTATTTGTATCGTTTTTCGTTAAAAATTGCATTCGTCCGAAAATCCAAATTAATTAAGGTTGAATCTGTCATTGAAGGCTTATGGTGTCTATCGAATGTTCAAAGAAGATTTGATGGAGCAGCTAAACTGTACAACGCCGTATAGTTTAGCTGCTCCGTCGAATCTTCTTAGAACTTTCAACAGACACCATAAGCCAAAGATTTGGCGTTTGTATGTTTTTCGCTGCTTTGTCGAATCTTCGTCGTTCATGTTAAATGTATATAGTTCAAACAGAAAATGGACTGGTGATAGTGATCACTGATCAGACAGGTAACAAGATAGGGTATATAGAATCTATATAGAATCTCAATTTATAATATAGAATCTATAATAATAAATCCCCCCTCCCCACAACACGGGCAGCCTCTGAGGCTATCACAACACTAGCAACACTAGTATCACTATCAAGTTCACAACACTAAAACAATAGCAGCAGATTATTATGAAAAAGTTAAGTTGAACTGTTACTTGCTTCACTATTGTTCTCTTGCTGTGCTTATGCTTAATTGCTAAATAATTCAGGTTCTCTGTCAAACGGACCAGCTAAGATTGACTGTCTTCTGAAATGATTCAGTGTGTGTGTGTGTCTCTCTCTGCTAGCAAATCGTAAATGAAAGTAAGTTGGCTGTACGTGTATACTTAGTTCTAGCTATTTTACTGCTCCTCCTCTTTGGTTACAATCAGCCAATAACATTCATCATCATCATTATTTTTATTTTACTTCCCCCACCCAATTCCAGCAGCGATCTTTTCTCCCCTATGTCGAATCTTTTCTCTCTATGTCGAATCTTTTCTCTCTATGTCGAATCTTTTCTTTCTATGTAGAATAATCTTGGACTAATAGAGCTAAGGTTAGGCACATTCGACCACAGGTTCGATGGACACAGATCGCTATTGTCAGCGTCATGTCGAATCTCCTATCTATATTGAACTGTTGACGCAACAAACATGAAAATAAAGCATTTGTTTATATTGGATCTTTCGTTTTTCGTATTCTGCACTTTCGTTATCGTTTGTTAAAACAATAACGAAAATACCTGAAATTCAGACGAAAATGCATTCGGACGAAAACGAATGCACATGTCTAGTTCTGGTATTAAACGCAGTTTTCCACTCGTTGCCCTCCTTAATCCTCACGAGATTGTAAGCCCCTCTCAAATCAAGCTTCATGAAAACTGTTGCTCCCTTGAGGCGGTCAAATAACTCAGTAATCAATAGAATCGGGTAGGCATTCTTAATCGTGAAAATCAATACAAGGTCTCAGTTCACCGCTCTTCTTCTTTACAAAGAAGAAACCAGCACCAGCAGGAGACGAGGATTTGCGGATGAAACCTTGAGAAAGTGCGTCTGCAACATACTCCTCCATGGCTTTATCCTCCAAGACCGGCAAAGGGTAAACCCGGCCACGAGGGGGTATGGCACCAGTTTGAAGGTCAATTGCACAATCATACGGCCGGTGTGGAGGCAAATGACCTTTGTCAAAGACATCGCTAAAATCACGGTATTCCTCTTGCAGGGAGGAGAGTGAAGAGGTGCACAGGACCTTGGCTACCTTCCGGAAGCATGTCTCACTGCATTGTGGTGACCAAGACAGAACCTCAGCATGGAGCCAATCAAAAGAGGGGTTGTGCATATGTAACCAAGAATAACCAATATCCAGCGTAAACTTAGGTGAGGAAATAACTTGGAATTGGATTATCTCATGGTGAAGTGCCCCTATGGCCATGGAAAATGGAACCGTCTCATGAGTCACATGGGCAGGCTGTAGAGGTCTCCCGTCAAGAGCCTCAATGGCAAGTGGAGTGTCACGCAGCTGCAGTGAAATTGAGTGCTTTGATACAAAGGCAGCATCAATGAACAGGCCTGCAGCCCCAGAGTCGATTAGAGCCTGTATCATGATAGACGACTTAGCCCAAGAAAGGGTGACCAAAACCAGGGGCTTATCCTTCTGGATAACTGGGGATGACACAACGCCACCTAAGGTCTGTCCATGATAGGACCTCAAGGTTTGGGTGTTCCCAGGACGGGTAGGACAAGACTTCAAAAAGTGACCTGCCTGGCCACAATAAAGGCACAATCTCTCCCTCCTCCTAAAGGCTCTCTCATCCTCAAAGAGATGCGTGAAGCCCAAGTGCATGGGTTCATCTTCACTGACCGACATCGTACCAGGAGGCATGGGAGGTGAGGGAGGCACGGGTGGGACTGCAAAGCTCGGAGGCAAACGTACAGGAGGCTTCCGCAAGCGCTCCTTAAAAGAAAACCTTTCTCTGAGCCTGGAATCAATGAGGATGGCAAACGAGATCAAGCTCTCCAGATCAGTGGGTATATCTCGAGCTGCTATCTCATCCTTGATGGAATCCGAGAGACCATGAGAAAAAGCAGCCACAAGGGCCTCATTGTTTCAAGCAACCACTGCTGCCAGAGTACGGAATTCAATGGCTTAGTTGGCAACAGTTCTTGTACTCTGTTTGATGGACATGAGGCACTTGGCAGCAGAAGCAGAGTGTGTGGGAACGTCAAATACCCTTTTAAAGGAGGCCACAAACTCAGGGTAACTCAAGGAAACAGGTTTTTGCATCTCCCATAGGAGGTTATCCCAGGCCAAGGCTCTCTCATAAAGCAAAGATATCACGAAACCTACTTTGCTTCTGTCCGTGGGAAACGCCTGGGGCAGCATCTAGAAGTATATCTCAACCTGATTGAGAAACCCTCTGCATTGAACTGGATTGCCACCAAATCGCTGGGGAAGTGGAGCGGAACCAGACATACCTCTTATAGAGGTAATACTCAAAGCGGGTGCCTGCACAGAGAGTGGCACAGCAGCAGGGACAACCTGCAACTCAGGTTGTACTGAAGCAGCCACAGTGGAGGATTCCAGGTGAGCCGTGCGACTCAGGAGCGTTTGTAATGCCATGACAAACTGATCCATGTGGTGATCTTGCTCATCCAATCTGGAAAAAATATTACCAACAAGTGGATTGACTGTATCTTCTGAATTCATGGCCTTCGCCTACTGTCAGAAACCATGAATCAGACCGAGACAGAAGTACAGTTTAATCACACTTGTTTATTAATAAAAATAAAAAGGTAAATAGAGTAAGCGTAGTCAAAGCATAGCCAGAGTTCAGTAACCGGATCGGGTAATCAGCCAGGCCAGAAGTCAGGGATCCAAGTAGTGGAACAGCAAGCAGGCAAAGGAGCCAGAAGGGATGTCAGCAAAGCCAGTCTTTAAACAGGAACATAGGAGATGGTTTCTTGTGATGTGACCAAGGTGAAGGCAGAGATGAAGTCAGCTGGACAGCTTTAAGTAGGCAGGTCAGACAAGCAGGATCGGGAACAGCTGGGTAACTGTGGAGAGAGATGAGAGCTGGCAATTAGCCGACAGCTGAACGGCCAGCTCAGAGAATGAAGGGCTGAGCCAGCCCTGACACTGAATGGCTTAACTCCAATGTAAAAATGCATACAAAAGCAAAGGAGAAGGCCTTCAAAAAAATACAAGGCTGAGGGATCATCATCAGCACTCAGATTTTACAAGGATTGCAACAAGAAATGAAAGGTGCAATTAGGGCTGCTAAGATAGAACACGAAGACACATAGCGCAGGAGAGCAAAAAAAAATCACAAGAAATTCTTTAAGTATATGAACAGGAACGAGGAAGGAAAGCTGGTTACAAAGGATGGGAAGATGGCGAAGGTATTGAATTTATTCTTCTACTCAGTCTTCACGAGGGAATCAGGGGACTTCAGTAACCAAAACTGCAGTGTTTATCCTCATGAAACATCACAGGAAGCACACTCATGGCTAACAGAGGACAGAATTAGAAATAGACTTGGAAAACATAACATTAATAAGTCACCGGGACCAGATGGTTTTCACCTGAGGGTCCTTAGGGAACTCAGTCAAGTAATTGCCAGACCATTGTTCCTAATTTCTACTGACAGTCTACTGACTGGAATTGACTAATGAAAAAATACAAATCAGCGCGAAGTGGTGAATGAGCATTTAAAAGCTGCTGAACACTAGGGTCAAAAAACAAATCCCTTAATACAAATATAACAACAGATAGTGCAGCGCTAAAGAAGTAAAACACTGAAGTCCACCATGATATCAATGTCCATAAGGGTAATCAGTAAATCATCCTCAAGTGCGAGCGAACACCAATTTGTAGAGAAGTGATTTCAGGTAGCCCACCACCAAGGAATAGGTTGGCCTCTCACCTGAAGAAATGGACCCTTTGATTATAGAGGGTCATAAATCGCCTTAACCAAGCAAGGAACAGCATGTGTAGGCATCCGTCAGGGCTCAGATATCAAACACTCCTCAGGGACCATGGGGCTCCGGTAACAGACTCTCCAATATAACCCGGGTATATAAAAGAGGAATGACAAAAAAATAGTGCTCTCTGTATGCAATACTTTATTAAAGACTAAAAAGAATCACTCACATGTTGAACGCTGGGTACAGGCATGTAATCAACAGAAGCAATGCGATCTCCGTCTCGTAGTGTGGATGTGCAGTAGCCGCGGGTGACGTCATGGCGTATCCTCGTTCTGTTTTTTTTGACGCGTTGCGTCCCAGTGGGCGGGGACTTCATCAGCAGATGAGGACACGACGTGGGCACCCGCGTTATATACACAAGGTAAGTATCCATGACAACAAACCACATGGTACAGTTAACCTCTCGCTAACCCGGAAATCGATCCGGACGTAGCCCCTCATACTAAAATATATGCTGAACGGAACTAAGTGTTCAGACAAAAAGGATGGGGGATAAGTAAAATATACATCAATTCACAAAGGAAGAGATGCATAAAAACAAGATATAAAATGTAAATAAATTGGGAATGCTCAGTATTTCATATCAAACCAATTTCAACATTGCATGACAGTCATCCGCAGCAACTGTCACCCACACATATTAGACGCTGTAAAATTGTAAATACGATCGAGCATAACACTTAAATCAATCAAATGTAAAAACAATCACATAATAAAATCTCATATAAAAATTTAAAAATTATCTTAAAGAATATATAAGAAGTAAGAGATAATTAACGATCAGAAATGAAGCAGTTGGTGTCAAAGTCCACGTTTAACCCTTCAGGGCAAAGAACCCTAGTTTCAAAGATCCAGTATGATTCTCTCTTGCTCAATTGCCTTATGAAGTTGCCACCCCTCCAATGCCTAGTGACCCTTTCTATGCCCCAGAATTTCAGGCTTTTTGGATTCTGGTGGTGATGTAATTTGAAATGTCTAGAGACATTATGCGTTTTCAGGCCTTTTTTAATATTATTAACGTGCTCAGCGAGCCTCACGTGTAGTGGTCTGGATTAGGGATGAGCTTCGTGTTCGAGTCGAACCCATGTTCGACTCGAACATCGGCTGTTCGATCGTTCGCCGAATTGCGAACGTTATGGGCCGTTCGCGCTAAATTCGTGTGGCGCGTCACGGCCCATAATTCACTGCGGCATCGCAGTGCATTGCTGGCTGATGATTGGCCAAGCATGCACTATGACCCGCATGCTTGGCCAATCACAGCGCCGTCAGTAGAGAGAGCTGTAATTGGCCAAAGCCAGGGTGGCTTTGGCCAATTATGGCTCAGGGGATTTAGTACACACCCCACACTATATAAGGCCGCCTGCACGGCGGCCCTGTGTAGTGTGTGTTCCGGTGTGCTGAGAGATAGAGAGAGAGAGAGACAGTGTCATTTGATTTGAGTTAGATAGATTAGGCAGAACAGTCAGTCAGTTAGCTGCACTTACAGTGTATTGTGTATATATATGCATCCCAGGTGTTGCATATATATATATACACTGTATTCAGTTTAGCTAGATCCGTTCCTGTTATCTTCTATCTAGACTATTTACATTTAATGCAGTGCATCCTGCTCACAGTGTTCAGCTAGATCCGTTCCTGCTATTTACATTTAGTGCAGTGCGTCCTGCTCACAGTGTTCAGCTAGATCCGTTCCTGTTATCTTCTAGACTATTTACATTTAGTGCAGTGCGTCCTGCTCACAGTGTTCAGCTAGATCCGTTCCTGCAATTTACATTTAGTGCAGTGCGTCCTGCTCACAGTGTTCAGCTAGATCCGTTCCTGCTATTTACATTTAGTGCAGTGCGTCCTGCTCACAGTGTTCAGCTAGATCCGTTCCTGCTATTTACATTTAGTGCAGTGCGTCCTGCTCACAGTGTTCAGCTAGATCCGTTCCTGCTATTTACATTTAGTGCAGTGCGTCCTGCTCACAGTGTTCAGCTAGATCCGTTCCTGTTATCTTCTAGACTATTTACATTTAGTGCAGTGCGTCCTGCTCACAGTGTTCAGCTAGATCCGTTCCTGCAATTTACATTTAGTGCAGTGCGTCCTGCTCACAGTGTTCAGCTAGATCCGTTCCTGCTATTTACATTTAGTGCAGTGCGTCCTGCTCACAGTGTTCAGCTAGATCCGTTCCTGCTATTTACATTTAGTGCAGTGCGTCCTGCTCACAGTGTTCAGCTAGATCCGTTCCTGCTATTTACATTTAGTGCAGTGCGTCCTGCTCACAGTGTTCAGCTAGATCCGTTCCTGTTATCTTCTAGACTATTTACATTTAGTGCAGTGCGTCCTGCTCACAGTGTTCAGCTAGATCCGTTCCTGCAATTTACATTTAGTGCAGTGCGTCCTGCTCACAGTGTTCAGCTAGATCCGTTCCTGCTATTTACATTTAGTGCAGTGCGTCCTGCTCACAGTGTTCAGCTAGATCCGTTCCTGCTATTTACATTTAGTGCAGTGCGTCCTGCTCACAGTGTTCAGCTAGATCCGTTCCTGCTATTTACATTTAGTGCAGTGCGTCCTGCTCACAGTGTTCAGCTAGATCCGTTCCTGCTATTTACATTTAGTGCAGTGCGTCCTGCGCACAGTGTTCAGCTAGAGCCGTTCCTGCTATTTACATTTAGTGCAGTGCGTCCTGCTCACAGTGTTCAGCTAGATCCGTTCCTGTTATCTTCTAGACTATTTACATTTAGTGCAGTGCGTCCTGCTCACAGTGTTCAGCTAGATCCGTTCCTGCTATTTACATTTAGTGCAGTGCGTCCTGCTCACAGTGTTCAGCTAGATCCGTTCCTGTTATCTTCTAGACTATTTACATTTAGTGCAGTGCGTCCTGCTCACAGTGTTCAGCTAGATCCGTTCCTGTTATCTTCTAGACTATTTACATTTAGTGCAGTGCGTCCTGCTCACAGTGTTCAGCTAGATCCGTTCCTGCTATTTACATTTAGTGCAGTGCGTCCTGCTCACAGTGTTCAGCTAGATCCGTTCCTGTTAAATTCCTACTGACCGGCAGGCTTGTCTGGTTACAGTATATAAAGCTACCTGAAGAAAATTACAGGTGTTCTATTTGATCCTATTAGTACCACGGTCAGGCAGCTAGACTATTTACATTTAGTACAGTGCGTCCTGCTCACAGTGTTCAGCTAGATCCGTTCCTGTTATCTTCCTACTGACAGGCAGGCTTGTCTGGTTACAGTATATAAAGCTACCTGAAGAAAATTACAGGTGTTCTATTTGATCCTATTAGTACCACGGTCAGGCAGCTAGACTATTTACATTTAGTACAGTGCGTCCTGCTCACAGTGTACAGCTAGATCCGTTCCTGTTATCTTCCTACTGACAGGCAGGCTTGTCTGGTTACAGTATATAAAGCTACCTGAAGAAAATTACAGGTGTTCTATTTGATCCTATTAGTACCACGGTCAGGCAGCTAGACTATTTACATTTAGTACAGTGCGTCCTGCTCACAGTGTTCAGCTAGATCCGTTCCTGTTATCTTCCTACTGACAGGCAGGCTTGTCTGGTTACAGTATATAAAGCTACTTGAAGAAAATTACAGGTGTTCTATCCCAGCTTAGTGCAGCTACAGGCCATTAGTATGTCTGGAAGGCCAAGAAGGAGAGGCAGACAGTCACAAGCCAATAAGAGAGGGCAAGCAGGCTCTGTGTCTAGTGCTGGTCGTGGAGACGGTGCATCCTCATCAGCACGTGGCCATGGGACACGCTTGGCCTTTTTTTCGGCAGCTGGCCATGTTGAGCCGCAACATGCGGAAGACTTGGTCGAGTGGATGACCAAGCCGTCCTCATCCTCCTCATCCTCTCTCACCCATGCCCAGGGTGCTTTGTCTGGCAAAGCAGCGGCCTCTTCCCTCAGCTCAATGTCATCAGTGACTCCTTCCCTAGCTCCACCATGTCCTCATGAGGATTCCCTCGAACTGTTTGACCACAGTGTTGGGTACATGCTCCAGGAGGATGCCCAGCGTTTGGAAGGCTCTGATGACGATACTGAGCTCGATGAAGGCAGTAACATGAGCGCGGACAGAGGGGGTGCCCAAGAAGGACAGCAATCTGGCAGTCATGCTCCCCCTGCTGCAGCATACTGCCAGGTTTGCTCCAGTGATGAGGAGGGAGGGGATGATGAGGTCACTGACTCAACGTGGGTGCCTGATAGGAGAGAGGAGGAGGAGGAGGAGGAGGAGGAGGAGGAGGCGGCAGCACATCACCAACGAGGCAGGATGCCCTCCAGGGGCCAGCCTAAGGGCAGCACATTGACTGCATCACACCCCAAAGCTCCACATGTGCAGGGCGCTGCAGTCTCTGCGCGTTATTCAAAAAGTTCTTTGGTGTGGGCCTTTTTTGAGACGAGTGCATCAGATCGCACCGCTGCTATTTGCAACATATGTCTCAAGCGTATCTCGCGTGGCCAAAATATCTCCCGCTTGGGTACCACATGCTTGACCAGACATATGTTGACCTGCCATGCAGTTCGTTGGCAAGCGTATCTAAAAGACCCACACCAAAGAACAAAGAGGATCTCTCCTTGCTCCTCATCAGCTGAGATTTCCAACCCCACTAGACCTTCAGTCCTCTCTGAGACCTGCAGTGAGAGGAATGAAGGTGTAGAATTAGGTGTGTCACAGCCAAGTACTTGTGGGCAATCTGCTTTTGGTACACCGACGTCAGATTGTACCAGGCAAATTTCCCTGCCCCAGCTGCTGCACCGCCGAAAGAAGTTTGCTCCCAGCCATCCACATGCCCAGCGGTTGAATGCTAGCTTGGCAAAATTGCTAGCACTTCAACTGCTGCCTTTTCAGTTGGTAGACTCTGCCCCCTTCCGTGAGTTTGTGGAATGTGCGGTTCCTCAGTGGCAGGTACCCAAACGCCACTTTTTCTCACGGAAGGCGATTCCGGCTCTCTACCGGCATGTGGAAGGCAATGTCCATGCCTCGCTGGACAGGGCGGTCAGCGGTAAGGTGCATATTACCGCTGACTCATGGTCCAGCAGGCATGGACAGGGACGTTACCTAAGTTTCACGGCGCATTGGGTGACTCTGCTGGCAGCTGGGAAGGATGCAGGACAAGGTGCAGTAGTGTTGGAGGTTGTTCCGCCACCACGCCTCCAAAATGCTGATTGTGACACACCTCTCTCCTCCACCCCCTCCTCTTCTTCTTCCTCCATGGCCTCTTCCTCGGAACCAGCGGTGCTCCGTAGGCGTTCAAGGGGCTACGCAAGTACGCAGGCCAAAAGATGCCATGCGGTGCTTGAGCTGGTGTGCTTGGGGGACAGGAGCCACACTGGGGCAGAGGTTCTGTCAGCTCTGCAGGGGCAGGTTCAGAGGTGGTTGACGCCACGCCAACTTAAGGCAGGAATGGTGGTTTGCGACAATGGCACCAACCTCCTCTCTGCCCTCCGACAGGGACAAATGACCCATGTGCCCTGTTTGGCTCACGTCCTTAACTTGGTGGTGCAGCGGTTCTTGGGCAGGTACCCGGGCTTACAGGATGTCCTGAGGCAGGCCAGGAAAGTCTGTGTGCATTTCCGCCGGTCATATAATGCCAGTGCTCGGCTGACGGACCTCCAAAAGGAGTTTAACCTGCCCAAGAACCGCCTAATCTGTGACATGCCCACCAGGTGGAACTCAACGTTGGCCATGCTGCAGCGGCTGCACACGCAGCAGAGGGCCATCAATGAGTACCTGTGCGACTATGGCACCAGGACAGGGTCAGGGGAGCTTGGTTTTTTTTCCCCACGCCAGTGGGCCATGATCAGGGATGCATGCACTGTCCTGTCACCATTCGAGGAGGCCACGAGGATGGTGAGCAGTGACAGTGCATGCATCAGTGACACTGTCCCCCTTGTCCACCTGTTGGAGCACACGCTGCGTGGAATAATGGACAGGGCACTTGAGGCAGAACAGAGGCAGGAAGAGGAGGACTTCCTTAGCTCTCAAGGCCCCCTTTATCCAGACAGTGTTCCTGCGTGCCCGCCGATCACACAGGAAGAGGACGAGGAGGAAGAGGAGGAGGAGGAAGATTGTGTCAGTATGGAGGTGGAGCCTGGCACTCAGCATCAGCAGCAGTCTTTAAGGGATCAGTCCCAAGAAACACATGGACTTGTACGTGGCTGGGAGGAGGTGGCTGCGGACCATGTCGTTCTTAGTGACCCAGAGGACTCCGGACCGAATGCCTCAGCAAACCTACGCTGCATGGCCTCCCTGATCCTGCAAAGCCTGCGTAAGGATCCTCGTATTCGTGGTATCAAGGAGAAGGACCAATACTGGCTGGCAACCCTCCTTGATCCACGTTACAAGGGTAAGGTTGCGGACCTTATCTTGCCATCGCAGAGGGAGCAGAGGATGAAACATCTTCGGGAGGCCTTGCAGAAAGGTCTGTGCAACGCGTTCCCAGAGACTGGGAGGTTACAAACTCCTGTTTCTGGACAACGTGTTGCTGAGGCTTCGGTCAGTCAAAGAAGGAGCGGTGGAGAAGGTGGCCGTCTGACCGATGCGTTCAGACAATTTTTTGGTCCGCAGCCCCAAGGTATGATCGGTTCCAGCAACCATCGCCAGCGTCTGTTTTACATGGTGCAGGAATACCTAGGGGCAAGATCAGACTTGGACACCTTTCCCACCGAAAATCCTCTGGGTTACTGGGTCTTGAGGATGGATCACTGGCCAGAGCTTGCACAGTATGCAATTGAGCTACTGGCCTGTCCTGCATCCAGCGTTCTTTCGGAACGCACATTCAGTGCTGCTGGAGGCGTGGTAACCGATCACAGGGTGCGTCTGTCCACCGACTCGGTCGATCGGCTGACCTTCATAAAAATGAATGAGTCTTGGATCACCACCAGCTACCAAGCACCTGATGCTGATGTAACCGAATAATTTTTTTTGAAATCTCAGATCCCTTCAAAGACTGCCTATGCTGATGCTGAGTGACTATCCCTGAGTAATTATCCTCTTCCTCCTCAATCATCACGCTGATAGCTTGTAAGAACATTTTTGGTTCTGGGCGCCACCACCAGTGCCTAAGGCACAATTTTTCAGCCCCTGTTTAACAGGGGCGTGTAATTACAATTTTTGATGTAATACTTTGCAGCAGGGCTCGTTCCTGCATTCCAACTAGAGTGTCTGTGAGGGGTTACAGTGTTGTGGCACCAGCACCAGTGCCTAGGGCCCAATTTTTCTGCCCCTGTCTAACAGGGGCGTGTAATTACAATTTTTGATGTAATACTTTGCAGCAGGGCTCGTTCCTGCGTTCCAACTAGAGTGTCTGTGAGGGGTTGCAGTGTTGTGGCACCAGCACCAGTGCCTAAGGCCCAATTTTTCTGCCCCTGTCTAACAGGGGCGTGTAATTACAATTTTTGATGCAATACTTTGCAGCAGGGCTCGTTCCTGCGTTCCAACTAGAGTGTCTGTGAGGGGTTGCAGTGTTGTGGCACCAGCACCAGTGCCTAAGGCCCAATTTTTCTGCCCCTGTCTAACAGGGGCGTGTAATTACAATTTTTGAAGCAATAATTTGCAGCAGGGCTCGTTCCTGCGTTCCAACTAGAGTGTCTGTGAGGGGTTGCAGTGTTGTGGCACCAGCACCAGTGCCTAAGGCCTAATTTTTCAGCTCCTGTTCAACAGGGGCATGTAATTACAATTCTTGATCTAATATTTCACAGCAGGGCCCTGTGAGGGCTTACAGTGTTGTGGCCACAGCAACACCTAAGGCCCAAATTTCTGCTGAGTATATAGGGCAGGACCCTACTTTCAAACATCTAACTTACAAACGACTCCTACTTGCAAACGGAAGGAGACAACAGGAAGTGAGATGAAATCTACCCCTAGGAAGGGAAATTCTCTCCTGTAAGAGTTAATATGGGAAAACAATTTCTCCTTTCCACTGATGCTTTCCAATCCTTGTTCCACAAAAAAACCCAAATTTTCAAAAAACATTTTTCATTGGGACAAAAAAGTGAGGTGAAATCTTCTGAAGAGGAGGAAAGACAGCAAAACAAATGTCACAGGGGTGATAACCCTTCCCTATGTTTTCCAAAAAGCTTAGAAAAGATTTTTTGGCTGGAGCTAAACACGTTAAAAATGTTCAAAATTACAAACAGATTCTACTTAACAACAAACCTACAGTCCCTGTCTTGTTTGCACCGCCTGTATACTGCTGTTCAGAGTATATAGGGCCTGGTGGCCCCACACCTTTCCTTATTTTAATTTGGGTGCGGGGTTCCCCTTAATATCCATACAAGACCCAAAGGGCCTGGTAATGGACTGGGGGGTACCCATGCCGTTTGTCTCACTGATTTTCATCCATATTGCCATGACCCGACATGACATTAAACCCGCAAGCAGTTTTAAATGAGATTTTTTCCTTTAAAAATGACATTTGGTGCAGGGACTGTTCTAAACATGGGAAACACGCGTCACTTTACAGGCATACTATAGACACCCCCCAGGTACGATATTTAAAGGAATATTTCACTTTTTTTTTTTTACTTTAAGCATCATTAAAATCACTGCTCCCGAAAAAACGGCCGTTTTTAAAAGTTTTTTTTGCATTGATACATGTCCCCTGGGGTAGGACCCGGGTCCCCAAACCCTTTTTAGGACAATACCATGCAAATTAGCCTTTAAAATGAGCACTTTTGATTTCGAACGTTCGAGTCCCATAGACGTCAATGGGGTTCTAACGTTCGTGCGAACTTTCGGTCCGTTCGCGGGTTCTGGTGCGAACCGAACCGGGGGGTGTTCGGCTCATCCCTAGTCTGGATGTTCTCCCAATATACTGGAGCCCACACCCGCACTCCAGCATATACACGACCCCTA